>NC_052156.1:67344309-67575621 GCF_902713615.1 Scyliorhinus canicula | reverse complement strand
ATATTGCAGCTGTTGAGGGGGGAATAGTTGAATATTGCAGGGTTGAGGGGGGGAAAGAGTTGGATATTGCAGGGTTGAGGGGGAAGGGGAGAGAGTTGGATATTGCAGGGTTGAGGGGGAGAGAGTTGGATATTGCAGGGTTAAGGGGGGAGAGAGTTGGATATTGCAGGGTTGAGTGGGAAGGGAGAGTGTTGGATATTGCAGGGTTGAGGGGGAAGTGGGAGAGTTGGATATTGCAGGGCTGAGGGGGAGAGAGTTGGATATTGCAGGGTTGAGGGGGGAGAAAGTTGGATATTGCAGGGTTGAGGGGAAGGGGGAGAGTTCGATATCGCAGGGTTGAGGGGGAGAGAGTTGGATATTGCAGGTTTGAGGGGGAAGGGGAGAGTTGGATATTGCAGGGTTGAGCGTGGAGAGAGTTGGATATTACAGGGTTGAGGGGGGATGCGGGGGAGTTGGATATTGCAGGGTTGAGGGGGAAGGGGAGAGAGTTGGATATTGCAGGGTTGAGGGGGGGAGATTTGGATATTGCAGGGTTGCGGGGGAGAGAGTTGGATATTGCAGGGTTGAGGGGGAAGGGGGAGAGTTGGATATTGCAGGGTTGAGGGGGAAGGGGGGGAGAGTTGGATATTGCAGGGTTGAGGGGGAGAGAGTTGGATATTGCAGGGTTGAGGGGGAAGGGGGGAGAGTTGGTTATTGCAGGGTTGAGTGGAAGGGGAGAGAGTTGGATATTGCAGGGTTGAGGGGGAAGGGAAGAGAGTTGGATATTGCAGGGTTGAGGGGGGAAGGGGGAGAGAGTTGGATATTGCAGGGTTGAGGGGGAAGGGGGGAGAGTTGGATATTGCAGGGTTGAGGGGGAGAGAGTTGGATATTGCAGGGTTGAGGGGGAAGGGGGAGAGTTGGTTATTGCAGGGTTGAGTGGAAGGGGAGAGAGTTGGATATTGCAGGGTTGAGGGGGAAGGGGAGAGAGTTGGATATTGCAGGGTTGAGGGGGGAAGGGGAGAGAGTTGGATATTGCAGGGTTGAGGGGGGAAGGGGGGTGAGTTGGATATTGCAGGGTTGAGGGGGAAGGGGGGAGAGTTGGATATTGCAGGGTTGAGGGGGAAGGGGGAGAGTTGGATATTGCAGGGTTGAGGTGGGGGACAGTTGGATATTGCAGGGTTGAGGGGGAAGGGGGGAGAGTTGGATAGTGCAGTGTTGAGGGGAAAGGGGAGAGAGTTGGATATTGCAGGGTTGAGCGGGGAGAGATTTGGATATTGCAGGGTTGATGGGGAATGGCGGAGAGTTGGATATTGCAGGGTTGAGCGGGGAGAGAGTTGGATATTGCAGGGTTGAGGGGGAAGGGGAGAGAGTTGGATATTGCAGGGTTGAGGGGGAAGGGGAGAGAGTTGGATATTGCAGGGTTGAGGGGGAAGGGGGGGAGATTTGGATATTGCAGGGTTGAGGGGGAGAGAGTTGGATATTGCAGGGTTGAGGGGGAAGGGGGAGAGTTGGATATTGCAGGGTTGAGGGGGGAAGGGAAGACAGTTGGATATTGCAGGGTTGAGGGGGGAGAGTTGGATATTGCAGGGTTGAGGGTGAAGGGGGAGAGTTGGATATTGCAGGGTTGAGGGGGCAGAGATTTGGATATTGCAGGGTTGAGGGGGGAGAGAGTTGGATATTGCAGGGTTGAGGGGGAAGGGGAGAGAGTTGGATATTGCAGGGTTGAGGGGGAAGGGGGGAGAGTTGGATATTGCAGGGTTGAGGGGGAAGGGGGGGAGAGTTGGATATTGCAGGGTTGAGAGGGAAGGGGAGAGAGTTGCATATTGCAGGGTTGAGGGGGAGAGAGTTGGATATTGCAGGGTTGAGGGGGAGAGAGTTGGATATTGCAAGCTTGAGGGGGGAAAGGGGGAGAGTTGGATATTGCAGGGTTGAGGGGGAAGGGGGAGAGTTGGATATTGCAGGGTTGATGGGGGAGAGAGTAGGATATTGCAGGTTTGAGGGGGGAGAGATTTGGATAGTGCAGGGTTGAGGGGGGAGAGAGTTGGATATTGCAGGGTTGAGGGGAAGGGGAGAGAGTTGGATATTGCAGGGTTGAGGGGGGAGAGAGTTGGATATTGCAGGGTTGAGGGGGAAGGGGGAGAGTTGGATATTGCCGGGTTGAGGGGGAGGAGAGTTGGATATTGCCGGGTTGAGGGGGGGGAGAGTTGGATATTGCAGGGTTGAGGGGAAGGGGGGAGAGTTGGATATTGCAGGGTTGAGGGGGAAGGGGAGAGTGTTGGATATTGCAGGGTTGAGGGGGGGAGTTGGATATTGGAGTGTTGAGGGGGAGAGATTTGGATATTGCAGGGTTGAGGGGGAAGGGGAGAGAGTTGGATATTGCAGCGTTGAGGGGGGAGAGAGTTGGATATTGCAGGGTTGAGGGGGAAGGGGGGAGAGTTGGATATTGCAGGGCTGAGGGGGAAGGGGGGAGAGTTGGCTATTGCAGGGTTGAGGGGGGAGGCAGAGAGTTGGATATTGCAGGGTTGAGGGGGAGAGAGTTGGATATTGCAGGGTTAAGGGGGGAGAGAGTTGGATATTGCAGGGTTGAGGGGGAAGGGAGAGTGTTGGATATTGCAGGGTTGAGGGGGAAGTGGGGAGAGTTGGATATTGCAGGGCTGAGGGGGGAGAGAGTTGGATATTGCAGGGTTGAGGGGGGAGAAAGTTGGATATTGCAGGGTTGAGGGGGAATTGGATATTGCAGGGTTGAGGGGGGAGAGAGTTGGATATCGCAGGGTTGAGGGGGGAGAGAGTTGGATATTGCAGGGTTGAGGGGGGAGAGAGTTGGATATTGCAAGCTTGAGGGGGAAAGGGGGAGAGTTGGATATTGCAGGGTTGAGGGGGAAGGGGGAGAGTTGGATATTGCAGGGTTGATGGGGGAGAGAGTAGGATATTGCAGGTTTGAGGGGGGAGAGATTTGGATAGTGCAGGGTTGAGGGGGGGAGAGAGTTGGATATTGCAGGGTTGAGGGGGAAGGGGAGAGAGTTGGATATTGCAGGGTTGAGGGGGAGAGAGTT
Source organism: Scyliorhinus canicula (assembly GCF_902713615.1). Classification (NCBI taxonomy): domain Eukaryota; kingdom Metazoa; phylum Chordata; class Chondrichthyes; order Carcharhiniformes; family Scyliorhinidae; genus Scyliorhinus; species Scyliorhinus canicula. The sequence continues at coordinate 67,572,589 of NC_052156.1, read as the reverse complement.
GGATATTGCAGGGTTAAGGGGGAAGGGGGGAGAGTTGGATATTGCCGGGTTGAGGGGGAGGAGAGTTGGATATTGTCGGGTTGAGGGGCGGGAGAGTTGGATATTGCAGGGTTGAGGGGAAAGGGGGGAGAGTTGGATATTGCAGGGTTGAGGGGGAAGGGGAGAGTGTTGGATATTGCAGGGTTGAGGGGGGGAGTTGGATATTGGAGGGTTGAGGGGGGAGAGATTTGGATATTGCAGGGTTGAGGGGGAAGGGGAGAGAGTTGGATATTGCAGCGTTGAGGGGGGAGAGAGTTGGATATTGCAGGGTTGAGGGGGAAGGGGGGAGAGTTGGATATTGCAGGGCTGAGGGGGAAGGGGGGAGAGTTGGCTATTGCAGGGTTGAGGGGGGAGGCAGAGAATTGGATATTGCAGGGTTGAGGGGGAGAGAGTTGGATATTGCAGGGTTAAGGGGGGAGAGAGTTGGATATTGCAGGGTTGAGGGGGAAGGGAGAGTGTTGGATATTGCAGGGTTGAGGGGGAAGTGGGGAGAGTTGGATATTGCAGGGCTGAGGGGGGAGAGAGTTGGATATTGCAGGGTTGAGGGGGGAGAAAGTTGGATATTGCAGGGTTGAGGGGGAATTGGATATTGCAGGGTTGAGGGGGGAGAGAGTTGGATATCGCAGGGTTGAGGAGGGAGAGTTGGATATTGCAGGGTTGAGGGCGGAGAGAGTTGGATATTGCAGGGTTGAGGGGGGAGAAAGTTGGATATTGCAGGGTTGAGGGGGAATTGGATATTGCAGGGTTGAGGGGGGAGAGAGTTGGATATTGCAGTGTTGAGGGGGGAGAGTTGGATATTGCAGGGTTGAGGGGGGGGGGGGTTGGATATCGCAGGGTTGAGGGGGAAGGGGAGAGTTGGATATTGCAGGGTTGAGGGGGAAGGGGGGAGAGTTGGATATTGCAGGGTTGAGGGGGAGAGAGTTGGATATTGCAGGGTTGAGGGGGAAGGGGGGAGAGTTGGTTATTGCAGGGTTGAGTGGAAGGGGAGAGAGTTGGATATTGCAGGGTTGAGGGGGAAGGGGAGAGAGTTGGATATTGCAGGGTTGAGGGGCGAAGGGGAGAGAGTTGGATATTGCAGGGTTGAGGGGGGAAGGGGGGTGAGTTGGATATTGCAGGGTTGAGGGGGAAGGGGGGAGAGTTGGATATTGCAGGGTTGAGGGGGAAGGGGGAGAGTTGGATATTGCAGGGTTGAGGTGGGGGACAGTTGGATATTGCAGGGTTGAGGGGGAAGGGGGGAGAGTTGGATAGTGCAGTGTTGAGGGGAAAGGGGAGAGAGTTGGATATTGCAGGGTTGAGCGGGGAGAGATTTGGATATTGCAGGGTTGATGGGGAATGGCGGAGAGTTGGATATTGCAGGGTTGAGCGGGGAGAGAGTTGGATATTGCAGGGTTGAGGGGGAAGGGGAGAGAGTTGGATATTGCAGGGTTGAGGGGGAAGGGGAGAGAGTTGGATATTGCAGGGTTGAGGGGGAAGGGGGGGGAGTTGGATATTGCAGGGTTGAGGGGGGAGAGAGTTGGATATCGCAGGGTTGAGGGGGAAGGGGGAATTGTTGAATATTGCAGGGTTGAGGGGGGGGAAAAGTTGGATATTGCAGGGTTGAGAGGGAAGGGGAGAGAGTTGAATATTGCAGGGTTGAGGGGGAAGGGGAGAGAGTTGGATATTGCAGGGTTGAGGGGGAGAGAGTTGGATATTGCAGGGTTGAGCGGGGAGAGAGTTGGATATTGCAGGGTTGATGGGGGAAGTGGGGAGAGTTGGATATTGCAGGGTTGAGGGGGAAGGGGAGAGAGTTGGATATTGCAGGGTTGAGGGGGAAGGGGAGAGAGTTGGATATTGCAGGGTTGAGGGGAAGGGGAGAGAGTTGGATATTGCAGGGTTGAGGGGGAAGGGGGGGTTGGATATTGCAGGGTTGAGGTGGAAGGGGGGGAGTTAGATATTGCAGGGTTGAGGGGGGAATAGTTGAATATTGCAGGGTTGAGGGGGGGAAAGAGTTGGATATTGCAGGGTTGAGGGGGAAGGGGAGAGAGTTGGATATCGCAGGGTTGAGGGGGAAGGGGGAATTGTTGAATATTGCAGGGTTGAGGGGGGGAAAGAGTTAGATATTGCAGGGTTGAGAGGGAAGGGGAGAGAGTTGAATATTGCAGGGTAGAGGGGGAGTGGGAAAGTGTTGGATATTGCAGGGTTAGGGGGAAGGTGGGAGAGTTGGATATCACAGGGTTGAGGGGGAAGGGGGAATAGTTGGATATCGCAGGGTTGAGAGGGAAGCAGAGAGTGTTGAATATTGCAGGGTTGAGGGGGTGACAGTTGGCATCGGAGGATTGGGCCGAAGAAACATTTTACTATTGCAAGGCTGAGGGGAGGGACTCGGAGGGCTGGCTGTTAGAGGTCATCCTAAGACCACAGTGAGTGAACAGCAGCAGGCTGCCTCTACCTCTGATGTGCACCCTGGGGACACACCTAGCCGTAGCAGTGGACCAGGTAAGATCAAGAAGATTTGAGGGCCACTGAGTGGGCACTGGTAGACTGCCTGCAGCCTCAGTGTTGTCCTCCGCTCCCCACCGCCCCCTGCCCTGGACACAGTGGTCCAAGACCGAATGCCCCTGATACTGACCCCATTCAGAGGACGGGTGTGAGTGAGAATGGAAAGACTGGAGTCAGACTTTGGCATCAACTGAGGGGCACCAGCGTTTATCTCACAGCGAGGGATCATCACTCTCCTGCCTTGTATAATGACCCACCGACACAGACCCATCACCCTGGGGTGATATTATACGATCCAGGGAGGGTGAAACAGAGTAGGCCTGGGGGGAAGGAATGGAATGGGGGGGAGTGAGGGTGCTGAGGGTCAAAGGTTAGTCCTATGAGTAGCAGACGAGGATAAGGGCCTCCAGGTTTGCTAGACCCTTGCCGCCACCTGTCCTCTAACCTTTTGCTCCTCCCAAGGGTTTGCCCCCCATCCCCTCGCTGGTCCAGCTCATCCTCCTCTGACGAGGCTCCATGTTCTTCCTCCTCCTTCAGCATGTCACCCTGCTGCTGTGCCAGTTTGTGGAGGGCACAGCAGATTACCATAAAGCAAGAGCCCCTCTGGGGTGTGTGCCACAGTGCAGCACCAGAGCAGTCCAGGCGACGGAACTGCATTTTGAACAGTCCAATGCACCTCGATGATCACGTTGGTGTCAGCATGGGCCTTGTTAAATTGGATCAACGACTCGGTCTCAGTCCTCTGCAGTGGCAGCATCAACCAGGACCTCTTATCCGCCAAGAGTCAATCTGTCACCTTGGGGTGCTCCTCGAGGATGCTGGGGACCAGGATGTAGCTGTCATGCACGCTCCCTGCATTATCCGGAAATGATGGTCGAACACGAGTTGAACGTTCAGGGAGTGGAATCTCTTTCTGTTAATGAAGGACACTCCCTGATGCTCCAGTGCAAGCAAGAAGACATGCATGCCATCAATTACCCTGTGGGCATCTCAGCAATGGAGGAGAATCCTGCTGCCCGGGTATCTTGGTGGGCTTGGTCCAACTCAATATAGTCTGCTGCCTGGGCATACAGGGCATCCGTCATTTCACGGATGCACTTGTATGCTGTAGCTTATGAAATGCCGCACAAGTCCCTGGTTGAGCCCTGGAATGATCTGGTGGCATAAAAGTTAGAGGTGACCTTCAAAACCTTCAATTTTCTTTGTTACCCCTTCAAAAACCTCAATTAAGTTAGTGAGACATGACCTTCCCCAAACAAAACCATGTTGTCTGTCACTATTCGTCCATTTTCCTCCAAATGTGCATATATCCTTTCCCTCAGTATTTTTTGCAAAAAGCTTCCTCTTCACTGATGTCAGACTCACTGGCCTATAATTTGCTGGATTGTCCCTACTTCATTTCTTAAACAAGGGAATAGCATTGGCTATTCCCCAGTCCTCTGGAACCTCACCTGTGGTCAAAGAGGATGTGAAGATATTAAGGCCCCAGCTATTTTTTCCCTTGCCTTCCGCAGTAACCTGGGATAGATCCCATCCGGCCCCGGGGACTTGTCTACCTTAATACAATTTAGGATACTCAACACTTCCTTCTTTTGACTTTTTTAAGAGAGTTCACACACCTACCCATGACCTCAACATCTATCATGCCCTTCTCCCTGGTGAATACCAATACAAAGTACTCATTAAGGATTTCACCCACTTCCTGTGGTTCCACAGTTAACCTCCCTCTATTGTCCTTAAGTGGGCCTACTCTTTCTCTTGCCACCATCTTGCTCCTAATCTATGTATAAAAAGCCTTGGGGTTCTCCTTGACCGTGTTTGCCAAAGACATTTCATTGCTCTATTTAGCCCTGCTAATCCAACGTTTAAGTTCCTTCTACTTTCACTGTACTCCTCAAGGGCTTCGTCCATTTTTAGATACCAAAAACTATTGTATGCTTCCTTTTTCCTTTCGACAAAGCTTGCATTTTCCCTTTCAACCATGGTTACCGAATCCTGCCATTTCTATCCTTCAAATCATCATCTGAGACATAGCATCTGTACCCACTAGAAGCCACTTGAGAATATTTTGTTTATTAAACTGTCAGTAAAACAGATTTGAAAAACAACTACTTAACATTCCACATATCACACTAACAAGGAAACGTCATCATTCCATATTGGTACCAATTCAAAGCTATATCAGCTCAGCTTAAAAAAAGCTAAACACACAGGGTGGGATTCTGTGATCCTGAGGCTAACTGATGACGTCGTCGGAAACGCCGTCACATTTCACGACGGCGTCAACACGACCTCAGGATCAACAATTCTGGCCCCTACAGGGGGCCAGCACGGCACTGGAGTGGTCCACGCACATGCGCAGTGGCTTCCTTCAACGTGCTGATCCCGACGCCACATTGCACAGGACTACAGGGGCTGGCGCGGAAGAAAGGAGGCCACCAGCCAGAGAGGCCGGCCCGCCAATTGGTGGGCCCCGATCACAGGCCAGGCCACATCGGAGGCCCCCCCCCCGGGGTCGGACCCGCTCTCTCCCCCTGACCCTTCCAGGCTGAGTTCCCGCTGGCCGAGAGAAGGTGTGGACGGCGCCGGTGGGACCCGGTGTTTTTACTACGGCCTCTCGGCCCATCCCGGGCTGAGAATCAGTGGGCCGGTTGTGTAGAGTGGCCCCCGACCGGCGCCGTGCCATCCACGCCACCGTCAATGCCGCTGGTTGTCCGCAGAGTGGAGAATCGCATGCCGGCGGCATGGCGCGATTCGTGCCGGTCGCGTGGATTCTCCGGCCCGGTCCCGGGCTGAGAGAATCCCACCCACAGTATCACCTCCCCCACACAGATTCCTCAACAGAAATGAGGATAAGCCTGAGAATGTGTCATCATGTCCAGAACTTTGTCATAGAAATTACCTGACCATCAATGTGTGACTTGTCCAACATACCAATGCCATTTTCAGTCCAGCTTTTTTCAATGCCACAGCTGTACAGACCCTCCCTCATAGCCCAATTTCACTGGAACAAAATTCTGGCATTCACATATTCCACTGGCATTCAAGGTGCAGTTGAACATCCTTGACTTCCAGCCTGTTTATCTCTTGGTGACGTCCCACTTACAAGAAGCACACACCACAAAACATCAGCAATCTGCGAAAGCCTTTCTTCAGTGGCATCATCAGGTGGCCCATTTGGAACAATGTCTCGCACCAGGTCCTGCAGTGTCTTCTTGCTTTAAACCGGATTGCCTTCTGGACTCTTACATCCCCCTGCACCCTGTGTTCCAGGACCCAGCATCTTAGAAAAAATTGTTCTTCTTTCCAGCTACAGAGAAGGAAGGAAACAGCAACAGCAACCTCCAGGTATTTGCAGCCACCATCAGCAGCAAGCAGCAAAGATAACCTGAAAATATTTTAGTTTATTGCCAGTATTGAGTTATAAAATGCAATACCTGAATGGGGTTACTGGTTATGGGGATAGGATGGAGGTGTGGACCTTGGGTAGGGTGCTCTTTCCAAGAGCCGGTGCAGACTCGATGGACCGAATGGCCTCCTTCTGCACTGTAAATTCTATGATACCGTGAGGTCACCAATCACTTGGCACCCAGAACACACTCACCACCCCCCCCCCTCCCCCACCCCACATCCTACATCATCGGAAAGGCTCACCAGCCCAGCCCTCGAGAAAAGGCCCCTCCAACACAGAGCACGGTGGAGAATAGAGAAAAAACCATTCCACCGCTCCGAAGAGGGGCACAGTTCAATCCAGAACGTGTCCAGCATATTATAAACAAAACCAAATCACGAGCAACCGCCGAAGGAAAACATAAAATACAAAATAGTCTGGAAGGGAACAAAAGCACCAGACATCCAGCACGCCCCCATGGCTCTAAAAGCAGATCTACATCAGTGGAAAGACACCGAATGCATGTACAGCAAATCATGGGCGGGTTCTTTGCCCCGACTTACCAGTTTTCAGGTGCTGCGCGCCCCGGCGGCAGTGGAATTCTCCGTCCCCCCCAGCTGGCCAATGGGGTTTCCCATTGTGTGCAGCCCCACCCTGTCGGGAAATCCCCATGTGTGTGTGAGCTGCAGCGCACGGAGAATCCCGCCAGCGGAGAATCCAGCCCTATGTGTGTGAACGTCACTGCGTGCAGACAGTCAAGAGTATGCATGCATCAAGAGTATAGGCACGTGCATGCATGATAGCGAGCAGCACAGACCACCAGAGAAGGTCACACTGACACGGGACACAGCGGAAGGAGGAGATAGAGAGCACCCTACCCTTTCTCAAGCACTGGTGATTTGTTGGGGTACAGGCCATAGAAGCAAGAGGAGTCGCAGCAGGCAAGTACACAGCCCCAAGTAAAAGAGTAATACACTGCCAATGGTGCAAAAATGACTCACCCCCCCCCCCCCCCCCCCCCCCCCCCCACAGGCCCCGCAGTTGACATGCATCAGTGGAAAGCCGTTTCGTTAGCCACCCACCTCCCCCTCTCCAGCACTGGCAGCGTCTCCCAGTGACTCCCATGGCTACAGAGGCAGGAGGGGCTGGAACTGGCAGAAAGGTAATCCGCAGTTACATAGTATCCAGTATCCATCATACAATTCCAACACCCCCACCCCCCCGGAAAAACATAGACCAAACACAGTGCAGAAGGAAACCAAGGAACACAAGTGGACCACCTGGTTCCATAGCAGGAGCAGCAGATGGCCACTGAACATAAAGTCACTAATAGTCCATGAAAGTGTCCGGCGCAAAATCCAGGCTGCGTAGTCGAGCCGGGCTGCTGCCTCTCCTCTATTGAAGTAGCGGCATCTGATCTTCCATCACCACCCTGTCCAAGGACCGGGCCACAGGTACACAGGGGGCATTAACAAATGACCCACAATCCAGAACTGAATACACTGTTAATACACAAAACAGCCTTTAAAACATCCACAGACTGCTTGAGCAAGCTCTCCTTCATCCTCAGCCCGGTAATATGCCAAAATCCTCCCTTCGTCACACTCCAGGTAAAAGAGACCGAAAGGCTTCTTTCTTCCTTCCCTCCATCCAGAAAGCAGCAAGTAAGCGCTAGGGGAAGAGGCAGTAGACAAGCAGGAAGGGCAGTAGCAAGCAGCAAACAATCTCTCAGCTGCAGCAGCAAACAATCTCTCAGCTGCAGCAGCCTCCAGGCATTTGCAAGTCATCAACAGGGGCAAGCATCAAACACAACCTGAAGCTGGGAAGTGCTCTCACAACTAACAAGGCAAATTCCTTATCAGCAAGAGCCTTCAGCTGTGAAAAAGAGTTAAAATGGCCTTCAGCCTTTAATCAAGAACAGGGCTTTGCCCCTGTTGTGAGTGTGGTGAATGTCACTTAGTAATTCACACTGTATTTACCAATACTGTTGTAAGCGCAGTAGCATTATCCAACCACTAGGGGGAGTAGCTCTGGGAATGCTCAGGAGTTTGTACAGGGCTCCACCCTTGGCTCCGCCCACGACTCCTCCCCCTAGACTGCTGTATAAATAACCGTGTCCAGAGCCAGCCTGAGTTCATCGAGAGTTCAACGGGTAACAGGCTGGCTCTGAAGTAAGTAGATTAAAACCACTGTTCATATCTGAAAGCACGTGTCTCGTGAATTGATGGTTCCATCAATTTAATCTACTTAAGAACAGTCAGGATCGATCATGGAATCAGCCCTCAAGCCTGGACGCCTAGACTCGACCCACAGGATGCAGAGGCTAAAGAAATCTTCTCCCACTGGCTGCGGTGCTTTAAGGCCTACCTGGCAGAAGCGAGCTCAGCCGAAACAACAGAGGAACAGAAGTTAAGTCTACTGTACGCGAGGGTGAACCACAGAATCTCTACGCAACTAAACTTGGCCGGTTCATATACTGCAGCGCTAGCGATACTCGATAAGATGTATGTAAGGCCCATTAACGAAGGTTACACACGCCATGTGTTCATGACTCGCCGCCAGCGGCATACAGAATCACTCGCCGAATTTCTAAGAAAGCTCCATAATTTATCAAATTACTAATTATCAAGTGGTTACCGCGGCTGAACATAGAGAACTTGCTGTACGCGACGTTTTTGTAGCGGGCCTCATGTCTAATTATGTGTGCCAAAGGCTGCTGGAAAAGGGGCCCCAAGACTTAGAAACAACTGCGGAAATTGCTACCACGATGGAGGTCTCCTTCCGCAGACTCACCTCGTTCCCCGCGGATCTCGCGACCCAATCACGGGCCCCTGACCAGCGACTCCCCAGGCCTGTGCCACGCGGCCGCCCAGCCACCATGCTGCCCCAGCCAGCCACTATGCTGCTCCAGCCAGCCACTATACTGCTCCAGCCTGCCATTTCTGCGGCCAGAATCAACACCCGCGGCAGCACTGCCCGGCCCGCAATGCGACCTGCAGCAGCTGCGGGCGGAAAGGCCACTACGCGAGAGTGTGCCTCACTAAAAGGGCCCCAGCTTCCAACTCCCCAGCGGCACGAAGTTATCGCTCTCCACTCCCGCGGGGCCCGAACCGCTGCGGCCTATGCCCCGACCCCGCACCCTCCCACCACGTGCGATCCATGGGGGCCTCCATCTTGGAAAACCTCCACCACGCGGCCGGCCACGTGTGACTCATGGGGGCCGCCACCTTGGACGCCATCTTCGTCGCCGCCCGCCACGTGCGATCCACGGGCCCGACCTGCATCTCCACGCTCGGACAACTCATCGGAAGAGTACGACTACGAACTCAGAGGGCAGTCATCATGGGGCCACTCCAGCACAGCTGATCGAGCCGCCGACTCCCCGCAACTCAGCGCAGTCTCCCTGGACCAATCGGGCCTGAAGCATCTGCGAAACTCGATGGCAGAGGTCCAAATCAATGGGTACAGCACGCCATGCATTTTCGACTCTGGGAGTACTGAGAGCTTCATACACCCAGATCTGGTAAGACGCTGTTCGCTCCCTGTTTTCCCCGTGCGGCAAACTATCTCTCTCGCTTCAGGCTCCCACTCTGTCCAGATCCAGGGGCGCACCGCCGCGACACTCACAATCCGAGGCGCTAGCTATGCAAAATTTCAACTCTACGTCTTACCCGAATTCTGCGCGCCACTCTTATTAGGCCTAGATTTTCAATGTAATCTTAAGAGCCTCACCCTCAGCTTCGGCGGGCCCCTGCCCCCACTATCTGCAGCCTTGCTACGCTGTGAATCTCCCCCCTCCTCTCTTCGCCAATCTCACAAAGGACTGTAAACCCGCAGCCACTTGTAGCAGGCGGTACAGCCTGCAGGATAGGGTATTTATCAGATCAGAGGTCCGAAGGCTTCTCAGTGAGGGGATTATAGAGGCCAGCAATAGTCCCTGGAGAGCTCAGGTGGTGGTCATGAAGACCGGGGAAAAATTCCACATGGTTGTCGACTATAGTCAGACCATAAATGGATTTACGCTCCTTACGCGTATCCCCTCCCCAGGATTGCAGACGTGGTAAATCAGATCGCCCAGTATCGGCTCTTTTCCACGGTGGATCTGAAGTCTGCATACCACCAGCTCCCAATCCGCCCGGAGGACCGCCACTACACAGCATTCGAGGCCGATGGCCGCCTCTTCCATTTCCTCCGGGTCCCCTTCGGCATCACTAATGGGGTCTCGGTGTTCCAACGAGTAATTGACCGAATGGTGGACCAGTACGGGCTGCGGGCCACGTTTCCGTACTTGGACAATGTCACCATCTGCAGCTATGACCAGCAGGACCACGACGCCAACCTCCACCGTTTTTTCCAGACGGCACAGAAATTAAACATCACCTACAACAAAGAGAAATGCATGTTCCTCACAAACAGACTGGCCATCCTCGGCTATGTCGTGGAAAACGGAGTCCTGGGCCCAGACCCGGACCCCATTGCCCCAAGGCCCTCAAACGGTGCTTGGGCCTCTTCTCCTACTACGCCCAGTGGGTCCCTCAATATGCGGACAAAGCCCGCCCACTCTTTAAGGCCACACGATTTCCCCTGTCAGCTGAGGCGCGCTAGGCCTTCAGCTGCATCAAGGAGGACATCGCCAAAGCAGCCATGCGGGCGGTGGATGAATCCACTCCATTCCAGGTTGAGAACGACGCATCAGAGGTAGCTCTAGCAGCCACTTTAAATCAGGCAGGGAAACCAGTCGCATTTTTCTCCCGTACCCTCCAGAACTCCGACGCTCCTCAGTCGAGAAAGAAGCACAAGCCATTGTAGAGGCTATTCGTTACCGGAGGCACTACCTCGCAGGTAGGAGGTTCACCCTCATCACCAACCAACGATCGGTTGCCTTTATGTTTGATAACTTGCAAAGGGGCAAAATAAAAAATGATAAAATTCTTCGGTGGAGGATCGAATTCTCCACCTATAATTACTATATTAAGTATCGACCCGGGAAGCTCAACGAGCCTCCAGATGCCCTATACCGTGGGACATGCGCCAGCGCGCAGATTGACCGACTGAAAGTCATCCACAACGACCTCTGCCACCCGGGGGTCACCCGGCACGCCCACTACATCAGAGCCCGAAACTTGCCTTTCTCCAACGAGGAGGTAAAAGCGGTCACCAGGTACTGCCCGATCTGTGCAGAGTGCAAACCGCACTTCTATAGACCAGACAGGGCCCATCTGGTCAAGGCTTCTAGGCCCTTTGAACGCCTCACGATTGATTTCAAAGGGCCACTCCCCTCAACTAACAAGAACGTTTACTTTCTAAACGTCGTAGATGAGTTCTACCGTTTCCCATTTGCTATCCCGTGCCCCGACATGACCTCCCACACAGTCATTAGGGCCCTGCATAGTATCTTCACCCTGTTTGGTTTCCCCAGCTACGTACACAGCGACCGGGGTTCATCCTTCATGAGCGACGAGCTGCGTCAGTACCTGCTCGACAAGGGCATTGGCTCGAGCAGGACTACCAGCTACAACCCCAGGGGGAACGGGCAGGTGGAGAGGGAGAATGCGACGGTCTGGAAGACCGTCCTACTGACCCTCCGGTCTAGAAAGCTCCAAGTCTCCCAGTGGCAGGAAGTCCTCCCAGACGCGCTCCACGCTATTAGGTCCCTCCTATGCACAGCGACCAATCAGGCCCCTCACGAGAGGCTCTTCATTTTTTCCAGGGGCACTACCACGAGGGTCTCATTTCCGGCATGGCTGAGGACACCGGGCCCGGTACTGCTGAGGAAACACGTCAGGGCACACAAAACTGACCCCCTTGTTGAGAAGGTGCGCCTGCTCCACTCCAACCCCCAGTACGCCTTCGTCGAATTCCCTGACGGCCGCCAGGACACAGTATCCATCCGGGATCTGGCACCCGCTGGATCCAGCGCCTCCTCTACCCCCACAGAAGGACTCCTCACCCTACACCCCATGCTGCCGCCACCTCGCCCTCCCGAGCCCACAAGCTCGCTCCACCAGTTCCGTGTACCCGCGCCGGCCAGCCTCCAGTGCCCCCAGTCCCCGGTCGAACCAGAAGAATATGAAGCTCGGACACAACCCTCCCTGGAGTCCACCATTGTACCCCAGCACACAACACCCATCCAGCCACCGCAAGAGGCTGCAACCCTGGTGCTCCGCAGATCACAGCGGACAGTTCAACCAACGGACAGACTTACCTTGTAGACCACCACCCCCGCCGGACTTGATTTTTTTTGCAGGGGGTGAATGTGGTGAATGTCACTTAGTAATTCACACTGTATTTACCAATACTATTGTAAGCGCAGTAGCGTTATCCGAACACTAGGGGGAGTAGCTCTGGGAATGCTCAGGAGTTTGTACAGGGCTCCACCCTTGGCTCCGCCCACGACTCCTCCCCCTAGACTGCTGTATAAATAACTGTGTCAGGAGCCAGCCTGAGTTTATCGAGAGTTCAACGGGTAACAGACTGGCTCTGAAGTAAGTAGATTAAAACCACTGTTCATATCTGAAAGCACATGTCTCGTGAATTGATGGTTCCATCAGTGGGTATCCACAGTATTTGAAGGTCTCATGGACAAGAAATTTGCATTCTTCCCATGACTGCATGGGATTCGTTTGGGTACTCTAGTTTCCTCCCACAGTCTAAAGATGTGCATGTTAGGTGGATTGGCCATGCTAAATCGTCCTTCATGCCCTGAAGGTTAGGTGAGGCTACTGGGTTATGGGGATATGGTAGGAGTGTGGGCCTATGTAGGGGGCTCCTTTGGAGGGTCACTGCAGACTCAATGGGCTGAATGGCCTCCTTCTGCACTGTAGGAATTCTAATAATGAGAAAATTGCATTTGTTATCTTATGGATTGTAATAAACAAACTTCAACACTTTCTTTCATGTTTTCCTTGGAGATAGAGATAAAATTAGCATATTTTATCAATTGAGGCATGAAACCAGACCTTACACATGTTAATCACATCAATTTTAGTGGATAGTGTCTTGAAGTGGGACTTCCATTTTGCTCCTTTGCTGCAGTGCAAGATACAATGGAGAAGGCCACTTGTTGGAGCAACTTCTTATGGATCTATTTCAGAACCACCTGGACTCCGTTTGCATGCTTTCAAAAAGCATTACTGAAATATTCACTCGCATTATTGCTGCCAACTTGTCCAGCATCTATGGCCAACCTTCTGGTCACCATGGCACAAGCATCTATTTGCTCCTTCAGGGGAAGTAGAATATCATCATCAGTTACCCTGTGTAGGGATCTGCTATGCACAATTCACTATAATTTGAAAGCCCTGGCAAGTCTTTTTACGAGCAGATGCATTATTCAGCACCAGCTCAGCCTCAGCATTCCTGTTTATTTGCATAAAAAATGAAATATAACTTTGGGACATTGCATCTGAGCCATCATGTCCTAACCATATATTTTCATGAAGTTAAGTTACCCCTGAACAGCTATATTGATGTGTAGAACAGTGTTAGCTTGCCCTTTATTCAGTATTTTCATTTTTCTGTCTCAGTGGTTTGTTTGAATTTGTTAAAGCATTTATTTTTCTGTCTATCTATGACTAGGCAAGTGAGAATCTTGGTTTCTGAGAGCAAATAATAAAAGGGAGGTTTGGGGTGAGGGAAGGGGGTTGGGAGGGAAGTGAACCAGACATTAGTGAACCAGACTTAAGATCCCCCTTCGTACAAGTTCAGATTTAAACACGAAAAGAGAAACTTAATTTGAGTCCAAAAATATTGGGCGGGGTTCTCTGTAGCCCGACGCCGGAATCTCCACCCTTCCAAACCGGTGTCATCATGAAGCGCACTGCGCGCCATTTCAATGGGGTTGGCACATCATTGGCCAGCCCACCTGTGATGCCTCGCCCCCAATGGGCCGGATTCCCGACGACGTGGGCCACGGGTGGTCCCAAGCAGTCAGAAACCTGACGTGCTGGCTGCGGACAGTATCTACTCAGCCGGGATCTGTGCCACTGGCCAGGGGTGCTTCTGCTATGGCTGCGGGGACTGGTGGGGGGTGGCCAGTGGGTGGCCAGAAGGTGGGCTGTGGGGTCGCAGTTGGCGGGTTAGGGTTCACACATGGCTGACAGCATGTTTTACGGTGCGACTGGTGCAGGTCGTCAACCATGTGCATGCACGGCCTGGGCCCCAGCCATTCTCCAGCCGTTTTTGGCGCAATCCACGGGGATTCCACTCAGCGCCGGTGCTAGCCCCTCACCGGTACCGGAATCGGTGAGGGATTCGCGCCAATTTTCCAGTCATGAAAGTCCACACATGCTCCGTGGACGTCGACACTTTCGTGTCAGAAAGGGAGAATCCAGCCCGATGTGTGTGAAATCATGTTGAGAACTATGATTAGAACCAGGTCCATGGAACATTGCAGGAAACTGTGAGGTTGAGGACACAGAGCTGAAGGGCATTGATTGGATGGTTACTTCAGAACATATAAGGAGACACTTACTGACACAGAAGGGGAGAGTAGACTGGAAACATATTCTTATATATTTATACTCTGTGATTAGAGTCTGTCCGAAGTAAGACTGGTTGTGGTTTCTTCCTTCACTGCTGGCTATCAGGAGTGTAACTTAAGTTAGGCACACAGTATCTCAGGCCACTTCCAGTGACACCCCATGCTAAGGTGTTTGCTCACATGGGCACACTGTGTGTGCACCAGAAGTTACCCAACTGGCCTCATTGTGAGGTCAACCAATCATGGGCTGGGTTCTCCGATGTACCCATGCCGGCAGCTGGAGGCTACCGCCGTGCGCATACACGGCCTCTGACCCGGATGTGCAGGAGGCCATATCGGCAGCTAGAGCTGCAAGTTCTACGACAGCTGCCTGGTAGCCCCCAGCAAAACGGGGAACCTGTGGCCTTTTGAATCCAGTTCTCCTGGCGTAAAACACCACTGTTTTCCCGACGGCGTGGGGAGAGTCCGATATCGTAATCAGCGATCAGGCGGAGAATCCCTGTTTACGACCGAATCAGGGGCGGTGCCTGTTTTTGGATGCTCCGCCCCCTTCAAAATGGTGTCATCGGGGAGTACGTGCATGCCGTTGGGACGGCCTCAGGAGTTCACCTGAAGGCCTTCCTGATGCTCTGTCCCCTATGGGCCAAGTTCACAACGGCACAGATCACTTGTACTCTCGGTTTCTGTCAATGGACTGTGTCCAGCATCGCCACAGTCGGGGGCGGGGAGGGGAGCCGCGCCGCTGGCCGGGGGGGGGAAGGGCTTCAGCAAGGGCTGGGGGGACTGGCGGGGGGTGCTCCGGGGGTGGCGAGGGGGGGGTCCAGAGGGCCATTATCTGGCAGGTCAGGTCCGTGCGCGGCCAGCATCATGTTGTATGGCACGACTGCTGCAGGTCATTGCCGTGCACATGCGTCACTACGGACCCGGCCATTTTTCACGTGGGAGACGGGAGTTTTATCTGGTGTCGCTGCTAGCCCTTCACCGGTCCCAGAATCAGTGAAGTTCCGGAGCCACATTTGGCTTTGTAGAACTCTACAGTTCCCACGTTGGTGGTTGGAATTTAGCCGCAAAATCAGAGAATTCAGCCCTTCATGCCCACTTTGTCTAAAATCCCTGGGGCAGGATTCTCCTTTCCTGAGACTAAGGGCTTGATTCTCTAATTTTGAGGCTACCATGTCTGGAGCAGGTGTCTTGTCTTACGACCAAAACGTCGGCCCCACTCCCGCACCGATGCTCCATCTGGTGGGGGACTAGCAGCCACACCACATAATGCCCCCGGCTTTACCTGGAAATACGGATGGAGAATTGCCGGTTCCGCGGCCGCGAATGTGCACAGCGGCGACATGCAGCGGTCGCGCCGTACAATGTGGCGCGGGCCGCACCCGGACCCGGCCTGCCAGATAGTGCCCCTCTCGCAAGTCCCCCCCAGCCCTGGTCAAAGCCCCCTGGGCGGCGGAACAGCTCCCCTAGGCTGTGGCGGCACTGGACACATTCCGCAGCCACCATATGAGGTCCCCAAAAACTGTGAACACATGCGCTCCAAACCGTCGGGAAGTCAGCCCATTGGGGGCTGTGCATCGGGGAGGCTCTCAGGTGGCGTTCTGAGGCCATACCAATGCGTGCGATGTAATCAGCGATGATGCCATTTTTGAGGGGGCAGACTATCTGAAAAACAGCACTGCCCCCAAATGTAGGCATCAAAACGAATTCTCCGGCCAATCGCCGAATGCGATTTTGTATTTGCAATCAGAGAATCCAGCCCTAAGTGTTGACACCGACACAGAATTTGTGGACTTCCATGGGGCCAGCAAAACTGGCGGCGCACTTGGACCGATTCAGCCACTGTTGAGGGGCTAGCACCGGCATCACGTGGGACACAATCGATTCCAATGAGAAACTTCAGCAGATTTGTGATTGGAACTCAGGAGGGTTAGGGTTAGGGTCCTAGGGTCCTAGGTTCGATTCCAGCTTGGGTCACTGTCTGTGCGGAGTCTGCACATCCTCCCCGTGTGTGCGTGTGTTTCCTCCGGGTGCTCCGGATTCCTCCCACAGTCCAAATATGTGCAGGTTAGGTGGATTGGCTCGGCTGCCTTGCAGGTCACGGTAATGGTGTCCTGAGCTGTCTACCCCGACTCCACAGCCACCTCCTGGCCACCTCCCACTACTCCCCCCCAGCCCCGGCAGAAGCCCCCTGGGAAGCAGCACACTATGGCGAGGTTGGACACTTTCTGTACCCCCTCTCTTTCCCTCATCAGTCATGACACTGGTTTCACGATTTTTAAAAGCACAAGTGAATCGCGCAGTTGGAATTCCGCCCATTGGAGGCGGAGAATTGCGGAGGCCCCGGTGAATACCGGGTCAGGCCCGCTAATGACATGCAAACAATGTTTACTGTACGTGCATTCTGGAACGCATTGGCGCTGCTGTCAGGGTGCCGGAGAATTGCGATTTGGCGTCAAGTCAGCAACCACCACTATTTTGGCGTCGGTACCGATTCTCCGCCCAATTGTATTTCCGAATTTCGCCATTGGCCAGCGGAGAATCCCGTCCCTGATATCTATCTGGTGAAGAAAAAAACTACAGCCAGTCTTACTTGGAGAAAACATTATTGACATATCAATAGGTATATATCTCCTGACTCCACTCTCTTGTCTCTGTCGGTGTCTCTTTACATGTGATCAAGTAACCATCCAATCGATGCCCTCTACCTCTATGTATTTAACCTCACAGTTTTCTGCATGACCCCATGGAGTACCATCATCCCTCCACAAACATTTAAAGGGGCAGGCACCCAATTTTCAGGTAAGGTGATTTAGGCTATGCTAGGCCAATTTGGAGCCAGACTTACTTGATGCACCGTGAGAATGACCACAGACTCTCTTGCTGGCCTGCGAATACAACCAACATCTCAGTGTGCATCCTCATCGATGTACTCCTTTCTGCAACCCCTTCAAAGACCTAATCTGAGCCCATTCTCAAAGAGCCCATCTCACCGAATCATAGGGCGCAATTCTCCGCTCTCACAAAAATTCGGAGAATAGTGGGCGGCGTACATTTTTACGGACACGCTGGTCCGATGCCCTCCCGCTATTCTCCGCCCCCCCCCCCCCCACGGCCGCCCCCCGACACGAATCGCTGCTCGCCGTTTTTTTACGGCAAGCAGCTATTCACCCCTGGCCGATGGTCCGATTTCCAAGGCCTTTACGGCCGTTTTTATGAACGTAAAACACACCTGGTCTGACCGTTCGTAAAAACGGCCATAAAGTCCCGATCTGGGGAACCATGGCACCGATTGGCACGGCAGTACCACGGCCGTGCCAAGGGTGCTATGGGCCCGCGATCGGTGGGCGCCGATCGCGGGCAGCGGTTACTTAACCCGCGCATTCTTTCTCCCTCCGCCGCCCCGCTGGATCCATTCGCGGGGCGGCTGAGGGGCATACCGGC
The DNA here is from genome assembly GCF_902713615.1 of Scyliorhinus canicula. Classification (NCBI taxonomy): domain Eukaryota; kingdom Metazoa; phylum Chordata; class Chondrichthyes; order Carcharhiniformes; family Scyliorhinidae; genus Scyliorhinus; species Scyliorhinus canicula. Next base: position 67,554,755 of record NC_052156.1, on the reverse strand, counting down.
CTGCGCATGCGCGGGTTTCACGCATATGCGTGATGACGTCATCCGCGCATACGCGGGTTGGAGTCGTCCAATCCGCGTATGCGCGGCTGACGTCATCTGACGCATCAGCCGTCACTAACTCTTGCTAGCGGGCTTAACGAAATTCGTTAAGCCCGCGATGCCGGAGTTCACGGCCGCACGATGCTAGCCCCGACCGGGGAGATGAATCGGTTCCCGGTCGGAGGGGGGCAGAGGCTGGCGTCAAACGCGCCCGTTTTTAACGCCAGCTTCCCGAGTTTTCGTAACTCGGGAGAATCGCGTCCATAGAATCCCTACAGTGCAGAAGGAGGCCATTCGGCCCATCGGGTCTGTACCGGCCCGCTGAAAGAGCAGCCTACCTAGGCCCACCCTCCCACCCTATCCTCATAACTCCACCTAGGGACAATTTAGCATGGCCAATCCACCTAACTTGCACATCTTTGGACTGTGGGAGGAAACTGGAGTGCCCGGAGGAAACCCACGCAGACGCGGGAAGAATGTGTAAACTCTGGACAGTCACCCGAGGTCGGAATCAATCCCGGGACCCTGGTGCTGTGAGGCAGCAGTGCTAACCACTGTGTCACCATTCTGCCCTCTGTGACTTGACCTCTGGTGAGCTGGCGCAATAACTATCATTTCTCCCTTCCTTTGCTGAAGCCCACTTGTGTCTGGGGATTGTCGACATGCAGATCTCAACTCTATATCAGCCATTAAAGTAAGTGCAGTGCCAGTAGCTGACCTTGTGACTCTAACAAACAGAACAAGTAACAGGGCCACTTCATCAATGCCGCCGTCTCCTGGGGCTGCTGTGACTAGGCAGGTGGGTGTTCTTGAGTGTCTGAAAGCAGATAATAAACGGAACGTTTGGGGTGAGGGAAGGCTGTTGGGGTGGGAAGCAAGAGGTCCATGACTCCTCCCCCTGGACTGCTGTATAAATACCAATGCTCAGAGCCAGTCGTTCAGTTCATCGAGAGTTCAACGCGGAACAGGCTGGCTCTGTTGTAAGTAGATTAAAACCACTGTTCATACCTTAAAGCACGTGTCTAGTGAATTGATGGTTCCATCAGCCACTAGTTCTGCTCTGCCCCTAGTGATTAATGGGGTACCTTGTTCTGCAGTGCGAGAGAAAGAGAATGGGCCACATGCCAGTGACTGTGTGGCATTGTGTTTGGGTGAAGTGTCTGCCACTGTTAAACAACTGGTGATATGTGGATGCACCAAACATTGTGTGTGAGTCTGAAATCATTGAAATGTGTTTGAGGCTGAGGTGAAGCGACTGAACGTCAGGCCTAGGTCCTGAATAGCAGGAAGTAATATCGTGTGAGTGCTGGGGATGGAGAGTAATGAATAATATGAATGGCTGGTGGTGAATTGAGTTAAATTGAAGGCAAAAAAAGTTAATTTCATTCCTGGTTTTCTGACTGAAAATATTTCAGTTGGCTGCTTACCCTGCTTGATGGCATCATTGTTTCTTGACTCCTGGCAATCTCCTTGGCTTGACTCTGGGTACAAACTGGTATCATGAAAGGGAAAAGGAAAAATGCACAGAGATTGATTGATGTTTCTGGGTAGCTTTCTTCAAGTCACCAACAAATGTCAGTATTACACCATTGGATTGGGCTGGAGTTTGCCATCAATCATCCCTTAATAATCAAAGAGAGACTGACAGGGTTAGGGTGGAACATTGGAGCATTGTTTCCATCCACCTACACTTTATGGGATGGGATGCATAATATGTGACGTGAGATGATGACACCAGTTATGATGTGAAAAGGCTGTGAAAATTTCTATTCCACCACCAACCATCCTTGATTTTAATTGTCAGGAATAAAAGTATAAACCAATAAGAATGCTGAGATGAGATGATGGGACGATTACCCCAAAAGGGAACAAGTCCCCTAGCGAGCATGTTAATCGCGTGTTTCCCGGGGCTCATAGTGCCGAGAAACAGATGGCTATTCAAAACGACTCACGTTTTATAAGAGGCCTGAACGGGGAACACATGGCCGAGGCCGTACATAGCCCTGTTTTGTACAGTGGTGAGTTCCGGTCAGCATTTATAGATGGCGTTCTGATCTCCGATGTCCTTGAAACAATCCCGACCTCGCAGCCCCCAACACCCACGCTGGACAGCCCTGTCCTGACTGCACATGTGCAAAAACAGCAGCTTGGCATTGCCAACCTGGCACCCTGGCAGTGTCCATGCCAGCTGGCAATGCCACTTCAGCACCTTGAAATGCCAGGCTGGCACCTAGGTGGCACTGCCAGGGTGACCAGGTGGCACCAGAAATGCAAGGGAGCCACCCTGCCCAAAGGGCGTGCAGATGAGGGCCTTGGACCCCCTGGGAAACCCCCACAAATGTCATTTTGTCTGGTCCCCGTTTGTGTGGTCCAGTACTGAGCGGCACTCGTCCAAGGTCTTTGAGCGGATGAATTCTAAAGCCTCGGGTACCTCGTGAATCTGCACATTACAGTGAGGACAACCGCCTTGCTCTAATATGAAGATTTCCCAAAAAGTGATCCTGCCCACAATGGGTGCTATTTACATCTCAATGTCTCACAAGTTCGTGTTGGATCTTGGAGATGTTGCGAGCCAGATAGATCCCGGGAGAGAGTCTCCCGGCTTTCTTCGGCCACGCTGCTCTGTTCTGGCACTGCATGGCCATTGGATTGCACCCGATGACTCACTTCTTTTGTTAAAACGCTGTTTAATCAGTCTAATCCATCACCAATCACCCTTGATTTTAGTTATCAGGGAGAAAATGTAAACCAATAAGAATGAGTTAATTAATGAGTGCCCCAGATAAGGGAACTAATTTTCCTGGCCTATTTAACAGTCTGACAGCAATGAATAAAATCCCCCCACGAGGTGAATCTTTTTTTCACTCTTTGGGAGTCTTAACATGCAAAATCCATCCTGGCGATATTTGAGATAATTGAAACTGCTTTGATCAGTATGATCTAAGCAAACTGTAATAGGCTCTGAAATGCATTCAATCAGCATTTATTACCATGAAACAAATATTTCCGCTCAGTTACATTACTGACTATTTTCAACCATTTAGGCGGAAATTTTCCGACCCAGCTATGGCAGCTTCACACATGGCAGATATGACGAGCCATCCAAATGCCCATTGACTTTGGCAGGAAGGAAGATCCAGACAGTGGGAGGGGCCAGAAAATTCCAACCTTAGGCTGAGAAATTGGTGTGACTCCTCCAGCTGGAGTTGGCACGATGGAATCCAGAAACTCTCTGAATTGGACAGGTAGCTTTTCCAGCCAGTTTGGGGTGTCCCAAGTGGTGCTCCATGCTGGAGAGGCTGCTTACATGGGCGTGTGATATCCATGGAGCAGGCGCTTCACAACTGGCCAGATCATGGCAGCAAACAACACCAGCTGATTTGATGCAAGATGTGCAAACTTAGACTCGCAGGTCCACTCACCAGATTTGTTTATCACTTACCAAAAAACACTGGGACAGCTGCAAGAGGGACCCATCACTACAGGGTCCAGGTTGTAGGTGAGGTGATTTGAACTAACTGTCTCAGGAAGTTCGCTGAGTGGTTTTGAATTTTTGAAATTCGTTATCACAATATGGGTGTAGCTGGTGAGGCCAACATTTTTATTGCCCCTCCCTAATGGTCCTTGAGAAGGAGGTGGGGCCTTCTTGAACTGCTGCAGTCCACCTGGTGTAGGTACATCCATAGTGTAGTTAGTGAGGGTGTTACAGCATTTTGACCCAGCGACAGTAAAAGAATGACGATATCTTTCCAAGTCAGGGTGATGTGTGGCATTGCGAAGACCTCGCAGGTGGTGTTGTTCCATGCACCTGCTGCCCTTGGCCATCTAGGTGGTAGCGATTGTGGGCTTGGAAGGTTCTGTCTAAGGAGTGTTGAATGCATCTTGTGGATTGTACCCATCACTGCCATTGTGCATCAGTGGTCGAGGGAGTGACTGTTTAAGGTGGCAGATGGTGTGCCAATCAAGCAGTCGTACTTGTCCTGGATGGTGTGGAACCTCTTGGGTTGCTGGTGGATCTGCACTCAACGTCCTGGCCAATGCAAGGCAACTCTTTTTTTTAATGGACGACACGGTAGAACAGTGGTTAGCACAGTTGCTTAACAGCTCCAGGGTCCCAGGTTCGATTCCTGGCTTGAGTCACTGTTTGTGAGGAGTTTGCACGTTCTCCCCGTTTCTGAGTGGGTTTCCTCTGGGTGTTCAGTTTCCTCCCACAAGTCCTGAAAGACGTGCTTATTCGTTGAATTGGACATTCTCCCTCCGTGTACCCGAACAGGTGCCGGAGTGTGGCGACTCGGGGATTTTCACAGTACCTTTGTTGCAGTGTTAATGTAAGCCTACTTGTGACAATAGTAAAGATTATTATTATAGAATGTAGAGCGTTCCATCACACTCCTGACTTGTGCCTTTTAGATGGTGGACTAACTTTGGGGAGTCAGGAGGCGAGTTACTTGCAGTAGAATTTGCAACTTCTGACATGCTTTTTACATGGCTGGTTCCGTTAAGTTTCTGGTCAATGGTAACCCCCAGGATACTAATTCAGCGATGGTAATGCTAATGTTAAGGGAAGCTGGTTGGCTTCTTTCTTGTTGGAGATGGTAATTGCCTGGCACTTGTGTATCATGAATGTTACTTGCCACTTGTCAGCCAAAGCCTGGAAATTGTCCAGGTCCTGCTGCATTTGGACAGGGACAGCTGCAGTATCTGAGTGATCGCAAATAGTGCTGAGCATTGTGAATCATCGTCGAACACCCCATCTCTGCTTTAATGATGGAAGGAAGGTGATTTATGCAGCAGCTGAAGATGATTGGTTTTAAAATACTATCCTGTAATGATGGAATTCCTGCAATGATATTGTGGAACTGAGAAAATTGACCTCTAACTACAGTTATCTTCCTTTGTGTGAGGTATAAATCCAACCAATGGAGAATTTTCCCTCTGATTCCCATTAACTCCTGTTTTGCTCGGGTTTCTTGATGCCACACTCGACCAAAGTGGCCTTGATGTCAAGGGTAGCCACTATCACCCGCCTCTTCTGCTCTTTGGTCCATGTTTGAGCTATGGCTGCAATGAGGTCAAGTGGCCCTGGTGGAACCCAAACAGAGCATCGTTGAGCAGGTTGTTTATCAGTGAGTGCCACTTGATAGCGCTGTCGATAACCCCCTCCATCACTTTGCTAATGATTGAGAGTAGACTGAGGCAATAATTGACCGGTTTGAATTTGTCCTGACTTTTGTGGACAGAACGTACCAACACATTTCTGGGTAGATGCTATTGTTGTACCTGTGCTGGAACAGCTTGGTCAAGGGTGCAGCTAGTTCTGGAGCACAATTGCTAGATCGTTGTCAGGGTCCATGACTTGTAAATATATCACCTTTCCTTTACTGTTGCTGGATCAAAATCCTGGAACTCCCTCCCGAACTGCACTGTAGTTTACCTGCATCAAATTGACTGCAGCGGTCAGGAAAGAGGTCGAGCAAGCCCTTTACAAGGAAAATTAGGGATGGCAATAAAAATGTTCGTCTATCCAGAAATACCTACATTGCATTAAAGAATTTTTTAAAAACATCAAAATCATTCCAGAGAACTTCCAGAGATAATTAGATCAAATCTCCTTACCCATAAATTTGGTTACTGACCCTTTACTAGTGGTTTCCTCTTGCAGCTGTCTTGAGTATTTTTTGGTAAGCGACAGGCGAATCTGGTGAGTGGCCTTGCGCAGTCCATGTTTACAGATCTCGCATCAAATCAACCAGTACAGTTGTTTGATGCCACAAATTGGCTAGTTGGGAAGTTTCTGGTGCATGGATGACACACACCCATGTGAGAAACTGAGTGGCTCGTTAGGCCATTTCAGAGCGTACTTATGAGTCAACCGCATTCCCATGGGTCTGGAGTCACATGCGGGCCAGACCAGCAGATTACATTCACTGAAGGGGATGAGTGAACTACATAGGTTTTTTATGACGATTGGCAACAGTTTCATGGCCACTATTACGGAGACCAGCTTTTTAATTCTATATTTATTATCTGAATTTAAATTCCACCATCTGCCATTGTGGGATTTGAACCCATGAGCCCGGGACATTAGCATGGGCCTCTGGGATACCAGTCTGTTGACATTACCACTATAACACACCTCCTAAAAATGTTGGGGTGAGTTATTCGATTTGGCAGAGAGTACTGCTGCCTCCTCACTGGGGGGGGGGGGGGGGGGGGGGATTTGGTGATCTGTATAAACAAAGGTTGCAACAGGTAGGGAGGAATGTGGTTATATTGCTTCTGTATTTGCAACATGTCAGGGAGGTGGGGCAGAGAGTGTAGAGATGGAACGCTCTGTGCTACATCCTCTGCCAGGTTAGAGCTGGATTCCTTCATGCTCCTTCAAGAGGCTGTCTGTCAGGCTAGCTAGTACACCAAGCATCTTGGTGCACATCTCCATGAGTGTTCTCCTGTATGCTAACTCGTTGAAGTATTCACCTGAAACCCTTATAGCAGAAATTGTCTGAAACCTCATCCTCCATTGAGCTGACAAACAATCTGTGCGGGTCCTCCATCCCGGGAAGCTGAGAATGCGTTTCCCGATGGGATGGAGGATAGGATCAGCACTCTCTCTGAACCCCCCCCCACCCCAGCTGGTAGCCTGAAGGAGGTCCACGATTTGTGCCGGCAGGGATCTAAATATATACAAATGGATATTAATGACTCATTTGCATCTATTTAGCGGGCCTTGCGTGCTATGCTCCGGCCTCCCGTAATTCCCTGGTTCACGTGGCCAGGTATCATGTGGGTGTGGATCACTATGGTCTCAGCAATCCTGAACATGACATGGTGGGCAACGGTTGCCCCTTGACCCACCACGAGGTCCACCATGCCAGGGCCATGCTGGTAGAGACCGTCTGAGCCCATCGAGGGTCACCCTGCCCAACAGTGTCGTACCTAATGCAGTGGGAAGCATTATAGCTGTAACACTTACTTTGTAAATCACATGTCCATTCCTCAAAGGAGACCAGCTGTGCCTGCCTCTGGTTCCCACAGAGCCATGATATGCAAGCCATTCATAGTTTTGAGTCGTGATCTGTGATTGACAGCTTGTAAAAAAATACATCAAAGAGGTGTAAGTGCATTCCAATCACTCAAGTATGTGATTTCACTGCAATCACAGACCACTACTTTACTGGATACTCGATCTGTGGGAACCAGACACAGGCACAGCTGCTCTCCTTGGAAGAATGGATACATGGAGCTGCAAGGTAAATATGACAACTGCATATGCTTCCTACTGCCCCTGTCTCGTCTGCTCTCTAGCTTCCAGACAGGGGACCGTTTTCTGGGGATGGGAGGGCGGGGGAGTGGCAGTAGTTCTGTGAGTAGGAGGGTCGATGGAGGGGGTTCCTTTGGGTGAGGGTCCCTCTATTACAGGAGTCCCTGTGGGGGTTCCCATAATTACAGGAGTCCTTGGGGAGTCTTCCTATTAAAGGTCCCGATGGGGGTTCCCCTATTACAGGCTTAACTGTGGGGGTCACCCTATTGTAGGGATATCTGTGGGGGGAAGGGGGGGGGTCGTCAACCTATTTCTGGGGGTCCTGGGGGACCTGTTACAGACATCTCTGTGGGGGTCCTCCTATCATAGAGGTCGCTGGAGGTGTTCACCTGTTCCAAGCATCCATGGGAGGGGGGTTCCTCCTATCACAGGGGTCACAGGGGGGTTGCAGCTCAGTTCACCCCCGTATTTGGGGTTGGGGGCACCCAGGCAATCCAGGGTTGGGGGGGGGCTGTCGTGCGACAGGGGGGGGGGGGGACTGCTGTCGGGGTGATTTATGGTGGGGGGGGGAGTCGGGGACAATTTGAGGTGTGGGGGCGGGGGGGCTGGCCAGCTCTGGGACCTCGGTATCGACCATCTGCTCAAGCTGGCGGCCTGATAGCGAGATTCCCTGGGGAGTCCTCATATTCCATGCCGTGCTAATTGGCACGACGTGAAACTCTGAATTGCGTCCTGCTTTACAACTTCAAGGGGATCGTGAAACTAGTGTAATTCAGCTCTGGTGGTAGTACATAGGGCGGGATTGGGTGGAGAATGGGTTCCGTCGGCAAAATCGCGGCGGGCTCCGATTTGATGCCAAATCATAATTGTCCGCCACCTCGATAGCGGTGTCCGTGCGGTCCGGAATGCACGTACAGTAAACACCATTTGCACATCATTAGCAGGCCTGACCCGATAATTTCCAGGGCCTCCACGATTCTCCACCTCTGATGGGTCACGTTTCCGATGAGGCGATTCACTTGTGCTTTTAAAAATCATGAAACCAACCTCGTGGCTGCTGAGGGAGACAGGGTAGGGAAAGTGTCCAACCTCTCCATCGTTTGTCGACAGTTGTGCCGCTGAACGGGGGGGGGGGGGCTTCTGCCAGGGCCAGGGGGAGTAGTGGGGGGTGGCCAGGAGCTGGGCTGTGGGGTCAGGGTGGATGAGCACGGAGCACCATTGGTACAGCTGGAAAGGCAGCCATGCAGCTGTGCATGCTGCTGACAGCCCACTGCCCACTATGAACTTGGGGTCACGGGTTGTATGGGCCCCAGGCCAGCCCGCAGGGCCGGCTCAAGGCACCGGCAACTCGGGCAGTCGCCCGGGGCGCCATGTGCTAGGGGGCGCCAGAGACTCGGGTCCCGCGCATGCGCAGTTGGGCCGGTGCCAACCAGCGCATGCGCGGTGGCCGCCCTCCCCTCGGTCCGCCCCGCCCCCGGTCCGCCCCCCCCGCTCGGTCCGCTCCCCCCCCCCGCCCCCCTCTGGTCCGTTCCCCCGCCCCCCCTCAGGTCCGCCCCCCCCTCGGGTCCCCCCCGGGTCCCCCCCTCTCGGCCCCGCCCCCCCTCTCGGCCCCGCCCCCTCTCGGCCCCCCGCCTCCCCCCCGTCTCCCCCCTCTCTCGGCCCCGCCTCCCCCCTCTCTCTCGGCCCTGCCCCGCCCCCCCTCTCTCGGCCCCGCCCCGCCCCCCCCCCTCTCTCGCCCGCCCCCCTCTCGGCCCCGCCCCGCCCCCCCTCTCTCGGCCCCGCCCCGCCCCCCCCCTCTCGCCCCCCCTCTCGGCCCCGCCCCGCCCCCCTCTCTCGGCCCCGCCCCCCCCCTCTCTCGGCCCCCCCCGCCCCCCCCTCTCTCGGCCCCACCCCGCTCCCCCTCTCTCGCCCCCCCCTCTCGTCCCCGCCCCCCCCCTCTCGGCCCCGCCCCGACCCCCCCTCTCGGCCCCGCCCCCCCCCCCCCCCCCCCCCCCAAGGGCGCCGAAGTTCAGCTTGCCCGGGGCGCCAGCAACCCTAGGGCCGGCGCTGCCAGCCCGTAGGAGCCTCTGGCTCTAGCCGACCGATCAGTTGTACTGGCACTCCAGCACAACCAGTGCCACCTTGTTGGCTGGGATGAGTGTGTGTGGGGATAGTTATGTTTATATGCAATTGCAGCTTGTCAGCCTCCCGGGTGTCAATCACGGACTGGGCGAATCCTGCAATGTTTTCATTAGAATCAATTGTGTTCCACATGGTGATGGTGGTAGCTCCTCCACAGTCACTCAATCGGTCCAGGTTTGGCGCCACCTTTGCTGTCGTGAAAGTAAACGAATCCTGCGCTGGCATCAACACTGTTTCAGGAACGGAGAATCCAGTCCATAACCTTCCAAATGGAGAATCCCGCCCTCTGTTCTTTTCCCTCTGGCTTAGCTGCAGCTTCTTTGTGTAGTTCCCAACTGTACACTACTCTCTAAGGTACAGGCAGTGTTCGTATCCAAGCCGGAGAGTACAAATGTCAGAACACGCGACAGGGCCTTTTCACCATTTGCTGTGATGATGCTCCTTGTCTTCCTCCTTGGGCTGCTATGGCTGAGCAGCAAGCAGCTCTTCAGTGACTAAAAGCAGAAAATCAAAAAGGGGAAGCCGAGGGTGATGAAGATAGGTGGGGTGGAAAGCAAAATGTTCACGGCCACACTTTTAGAGGCTTGCAAATTATGCCAGTTAGCAGGATGGTGAACTTGGAGGTGCAAAGGGGCATTAAGCAGGAATATACCATCACCCTCACTGTGCTCAGTGATGCTGGGCTCTATCATGGTTGGCACCATGATGCGAAAAGCCACCTTGTCCAAAGGGCTCAGGAGATGTAGGTATATTTTTGGCCCACTAGTCTGCTCTGCTCCCGGCAGCTTCAGGGACCTAATCCTGTAAAAGCGAGAGAAGGATGTCAGTGACTGTGTTGCACTGTGTTTGGATGATGTACCTCCTACGGCTGAATAGCTGGTGACATATGGAAGCACCAGGAATTGGATGTGAGGATGGCATCATTGGAATGTGTGTGAGAATGAGGTGGAGCACCTGGACATGAGTACTGAGTGCCATGGTGTGCTGGTGGATGTGTGATGTAGCCGCATGAGAATTTGGTGATATGGTGGTTAGGGGGTCATTTGCAAATGCATATACTGACCTTGACTTGATATTATTAAACATATTGTGGCATACTGCCAGGTCATCAGATCAGACCCCTTGCATTGATAACCCTGGCACCCAGCACCTACCTCCATTCTCTTCTGAGAGTGATGGTCTCCTGGCCCCGTACATGACCTCTCTCCTGTCCAACACATGACCAAAGCCTCCAGCGCCACAACCGTGAACTCATGATCCTTTTCTTTGCCCTGGTGCTTCATTTTTGCAGCTCCTACACATTGCTGGTGTCACCACAGGCAGTCCGCAGAAGAACAGGTTACTCCTCAGATATCATCACATGATATCTGCCCACCCTCCTGGAACCCCTGCTGAACACGCAGCACCCTAAAGCACAGAGCCAGCTATTCTTTCTGTTTGTGGTGAAAGAAGAGCGATCCGCTTTATTTCAGATAAGGTCATCTCACCTGCAAGTTGATGCAGTGCAACTCTTGATTCTGTTTTCTCTCATGATTTTACAAATAAATGAGGAGAACAAAATGTTTCTCAGTACGATCCATGAGCCATATCACTTCAGAAATAAATTATTGTATCTATTCACTGGATTCAAGATTTTCATCTGAGATCTGTGAAACAGCTCACAGACCATCAAACGTCCTGGGTGGGATTCTCATTCAGACGACGGCGGAATCCGGAAATGCTATTGGGTGGAGACTGCGGCTGCGGCTGCAGCTTGACAGCCCAGGCGATCGTAAAATGGGTGAATTCCACACTGTTTCTCATTGGAATCGATTGTGTTCCACATGGCGCGGGTGCTAGCCCCTCAAATGTCGCTGAGTCGGTTTCGGTGCGGCGCCAGTTCTGCTGTTGTGGAAGTCCACAAATCCTACCCCAGCGTCAACACTTAATCTCAGGAACGGAGAATCCCGCCGCCTGTCTCCGATCACAGTTACTTGTATTTTGATTTTCTGTATCTATGAACGTATTGGTGTGCACCAGTAAAGGAATACTAAAATCAATGGTAGCACCATTTTCCTTGATGTGACTGGAAATTAGGATTTTTCGGTTGAAAGACTGTGGTTAAATTTACAGGAATCCCGAGAATTTGACAATGTTTCCTGAGGGTTCGTAGGAGCACCTTCGATATTTGCAAGGGGTTTCGATGTATCAGATGGAGAGTTACGTTGTGATAACAGTTACCATTTTGGAGATGGGGAAATTGAAACAAAAGGAAAATGTACTCTGTGTTTCCTGTTGTACATTTGTAGTACATTGTTGGCTGAAAATTGTGGGAAAATTTTCAATTTGGACCCTGAGTGAAAAATGTCATGCTGCTGAGCAGATTCTGACCCTCGGTAAGGGGAGAAAAACAAAGCCTTGAGGGGAAAATAAATTTCAGTTACAACAATTTTTGTAAATTATTTCACCACCATAATTCAAAATCAATGTGGATCTTTAATTATTAGCATATATGTTTAGGATGAGGGATGACTCATTTCTGATGTGGTTACGTTTATTTATACTTTAAGAGAAGAAATACTGCTATTTTTCAAAAGAATTTCCAACCAGGAGGGGAGGGCACATGTTTATAAGGCATCACCAAGGTTCATTAGACTGCAAATGTGTCGATCCCCTGAAGTGTATCGCAAAGTGCACAAATTCCAGTAGTGCATTAGTCTATTTAGTCCTGTCAGATGAAGTAAGGTCACATTTCTATCAGCGTGATTTTCAGAATAAAAGAAACATGGGAGAAAATGCCAGCAGAGGTTCATTCAAATAAAAACCCTGCCTGTCCGTAGCAGGCTTTGCAATTTTGAAGTTGCTTTCACTCAACATTTTCTGAAGAATCAAAAATCTTTTTAGAAACACAGATCTTTCACAAAGGATCGTTCCAGTCTTGAAAACATTCCCTCAGAAGTGTATGTTTTCAATTGATCGCCAAAATGGATTTTTTTTTCTCTGTGACCAGTGCCAAACTGAATAAGTTTTTTAGTTAACCTTTAGTGATTGGTAACAAAAGTGGAAATAAAGTCTGCAGCAGTTAAAGCTGCTGTTCACGTTATTTTAAAATTATTTCAAACTACAGTATTTTCACCCTAGTCTTGCTTTCCCTGAAAAAAAAACAATCCTTTTGTTTAAAAGCGAGATTTTCTCCAATCTAAACATGCCCTGTTTTAATGGTGTGGAGATGCCGGCGTTGGACTGGGGTGAGCACAGTAAGAAGTCTTACAACACCAGGTTAAAGTCCAACAGGTTTGTTTCAAACACGAGCTTTCGGAGCACGGCTCCTTCTTCAGGTGAATGGAAAGGCTTGTTCCAGAAATGTTTATATAGACACAGTCAGAGATGCCCCGGAATGCGAGCACCTGCAGGCAATCAAATCATCAAAGATGCAGAGAGAGAGGTAACTCCAGGTTAAAGAGGTGTGAATTGTCCCAAGCCAGTTCAGTCGGTAGGCCTCTGCAAGTCCAGGCTTGTTGGTGGGGGCCGAATGTAATGCGACATGAATCCCAGATCCCGGTTGAGTCCGCATTCATGCGTGCGGAACTTAGCTATAAGTTTTTGCTCAGCAATTTTGCGTTGTCGCATCTCCTGAAGGCCTCCTTGTAGAATGCTGACCCGGAGATCAGAGGCTGAATGTCCTTGACTGCTGAAGTGTTCCCCAACTGGAAAGGAACAGTCCTGCCTGTTGATAGTCGCACGATGCCCGTTTATTCGTTGTCGCAGTGTCTGCATGGTCTCGCCAATGTACCACGCTTCGGGACATCCTTTCCTGCAGCGTATGAGGTAGACTACATTGGTCGAGTCGCACGAGTATGCGCCGCGTACCTGGTGGGTGGTGTTTCCACGTGTAATGGTGGTGTCCATGTCGATGATCTGGCATGTCTTGCAGAGATTACCCTGGCAGGGTTTTGTGGTGTTGTGGTTGCTGTTCTGAAGGCTGGGTAATTTGCTGCAAACAATGGTTTGTTTGAGGTTGCGCGGTTGTTTGAAGGCCAGTAGTGGGGGTGTGGGGATGACCTTGGCAAGATGTCCATCCTCGCTGATGATGTGTTGGAGGCTGCGAAGAAGATGTCGTAGTTTCTCCGCCCCAGGAAAGTACTGGACGACGAAGGGTACTCTGTCAGTGGTGTCCCGTGTTTGTCTTCTGAGGAGGTCGGTGCGGTTTTTTGCTGTGGCGCGGTGGAACTGTCGATCAATGAGTCGAGCGCCATATCCCGTTCGTACGAGGGCATCTTTCAGCATCTGTAGGTGTCTGTTGCGCTCCTCCTTGTCTGAGCAGATCCTGTGTATACGGAGGGCTTGTCCATAGGTGTTCCCCTACCGCACCGCACCGACCTCCTCAGAAGACAAACACGGGACACCACTGACAGAGTACCCTTCGTCGTCCAGTACTTTCCTGGGGCGGAGAAACTACGACATCTTCTTCGCAGCCTCCAACACATCATCAGCGAGGATGGACATCTTGCCAAGGTCATCCCCACACCCCCACTACTGGCCTTCAAACAACCGCGCAACCTCAAACAAACCATTGTTTGCAGCAAATTACCCAGCCTTCAGAACAGCAACCACAACACCACAAAACCCTGCCAGGGTAATCTCTGCAAGACATGCCAGATCATCGACATGGACACCACCATTACACGTGGAAACACCACCCACCAGGTACGCGGCGCATACTCGTGCGACTCGACCAATGTAGTCTACCTCATACGCTGCAGGAAAGGATGTCCCGAAGCGTGGTACATTGGCGAGACCATGCAGACACTGCGACAACGAATAAACGGGCATCGTGCGACTATCAACAGGCAGGACTGTTCCCTTCCAGTTGGGGAACACTTCAGCAGTCAAGGACATTCAGCCTCTGATCTCCGGGTCAGCATTCTACAAGGAGGCCTTCAGGAGATGCGACAACGCAAAATTGCTGAGCAAAAACTTATAGCTAAGTTCCGCACGCATGAATGCGGACTCAACCGGGATCTGGGATTCATGTCGCATTACATTCGGCCCCCACCAACAAGCCTGGACTTGCAGAGGCCTACCGACTGAACTGGCTTGGGACAATTCACACCTCTTTAACCTGGAGTTACCTCTCTCTCTGCATCTTTGATGATTTGATTGCCTGCAGGTGCTCGCATTCCGGGGCATCTCTGACTGTGTCTATATAAACATTTCTGGAACAAGCCTTTCCATTCACCTGAAGAAGGAGCCGTGCTCCGAAAGCTCGTGTTTGAAACAAACCTGTTGGACTTTAACCTGGTGTTGTAAGACTTCTTACTGTTTTAATGGAACTGCAATTCTCTTTGCTTTCCTGAAGTCGGACAGACAGCTCATTTTATTGACATGCTCCACAACTGAAGAATTGAACATCATTTATTAATTCATACATCTAACATCAGTTAAGGCAGTTGACAGAGCATGAATAGGGAGTTGAGCTTAATCTGATGAAAATCTGTGTTTAACCCACCAGTGCCTCTGGCAACAACTAGTTACAGCAATAATTTGTCCCATGAGGCAAGAAATTGTAGTCAGTGGAAGATGAATAAGCTTTAAGTTACAGAAGTCAGATATATTTTGAGCTTCACACTTGTGTTCTCTTTAAAATTCCAAATGACACATTGTGGTCTGTTTAGTATTTTAACAATATTCAAGCAATCAGAGCAGGTTTAAAATAATATACACTTCACCATTTGCTTAACCTCTTGTTCAACTATCATTGCAAACTATTTTCAATGATATTTATTTCAAAATCCAATATGAGTTTATTGTTTTCTGATGTTGCCTATCTCTAACTTAAATTCTGGACTTTAATAAAGTTGTGTTAACTGTTTTCAAAGAACCACAAGGAGAATAAAACAGATAATATAGAAATGTTTTTGCCTTATTTCAGATTATGTTAAAATAACCATGAGACCTCTCTATATTTATTTTACCAGTTCCTGAAGCTGCACCTTTGAACGTTGCTGTTGAAATCATGAACAGTACTTTAATCAAAGTTACATGGTCAGAAGTACCAAAGGAGAAAATTCGTGGTCATTTGGAAGGTTATAAGGTAAAGTGATCTCTGCATGATTGAATAATATCGCTTGATATTAGCCCATATTGTATTTGCAATATGGAAATATTGCAGACAGAAATTATTCTTCGTTACTTTTGAATATGTTCTTAAGTTCGCATTCCATCTTGAAATTTCAGTGACAGTGTGCGGATTTTACAGCAAGACTTTCTATTAATGTTAGTAAGATAATGGTGCTGTATCACGTTGAACAGCACAGGACATGGTGCAAGGCCAAGACTAATTTAATTACAAATCTAAAAGAAAGTAGTTTGGAGTGTGATGGGATACTCTTCACTTGCCTGGATGAGTGCAGCTCCAACAACACTCAAGAAGCTTGATACCAATCAGGATAAAGCAGCCCAATTGATTGGCACCCTATCCACCACCTCCAACATCCACTCCCTTTACCATCAATGCACAGTGGTAGCAGCATGTATCATCTATAAGATTCACTGCAGCAATTCATCAGACTGCCTTCAACAGCACCTTCCAAACCTGTGACTGTTACCAACTAGAAGGACAAGAGCAGCAGATGCATGGGAATACCACCACTTGCAAGTTGCCTCCAAGCCACGCACCATCCTGATATGGAACAATATCACAAATCTATCACTGCCGTTGAGTCAAAATCCCCAAACTCCCTAAAACAGCACTGTCGGTGTATGTACACCACATGCACTGCAGCGGTTCAAGAAGGCGGTTCCCCTTCTGAGGGGCCTTTTAGGATGGACAACAAATTTTGGCCTTTCCGATTACACCCACACCCTGTGAAAGAATAAAGAAAATGAAGTATGTCTATTCGTGGCAATTGAATAGCTGCATGCAGGTCCACACATTTGGCTTGCACACAAAGAATGGTACCTTTGATGGGATCTGTGAACCACTAGCCTTGGCCAGAGTTTAGAAAACTCCAAAGTATATCATGGAGTTCACCTAACCTACAACTGTTTATCGATTTTGCTTATGAGGAGCACAAGGGCCTGCCTTTCAGATGTTATTCAACAGAGGCCTTAAGCACTTTTAATCAGAAAACAAGCTTTATTCTACGAATTTCGTTAATAGTTTTACCGATACACACAGGAAATATAAATACCCCACACAGCAATAGTAATCTATGTATAACTCTTAATACATTTCCCCCTTTAACTGTTGCAATTTAATAACAAGATTCCATAAATCAGTACCCCCTTTTCAAAGGTGTGGCCCAGCGCACAGCACTCAAGACCTGGTATAGATACCCTTGTTTCCTTTCCAAAACAGCAGGTTTGAATTCGCTCCAGAAAACAGTTATCTCTTTTCAGTTATCAATTAGTCTGGAAACAGCTTTTAAAATGCAGATAGAGATAAATTTATTTTCAACCTGTGCAGAACAAACCCAGTTCAAACTCAAACAAAAGTAAAACCAACTCCCAGAGCCACAGCCAGCTCCAAACTCAAAAACGAAAGTAAAACCCAGGTCCACAGCCCAGCTCCACCCACTTAATGACATTACTGAAGCCATGTGATAAGACAGAAACATTTCTGAAAGGAACACTCCCATAGCATAATCGACACACCAATCTTCAGCTAAGGGCTCTTCAGCTCATTGTTAGCAGGAAGGTGCTCCTAGTCCACAGAGGGAGGATGTTAGAAGGTGCAATGATTCACAGCTCAAAGATCTTACAAATCTCAACAGTCACCTCTCCCCATTCAGTACATGGCATGTGGCCCATGTCCTGAGGGCTGAGTCTGGTCTTGCAGATGTGTATTGGAACCGTTTTTGGAAAGACCGTCACAGCCTACAAAACCCAGAGAACTGTCTCAGCAGTCAGAACAGTGACCTGCCTCTACTTATGCTGAAACCACAGAGGTTGCACCATGTGGAAGTGCTCCGAAGACAATGAGTCAAGACTTGTAGCTGTATCAAGGTGTGCACATGGGTGAGTTCCACAATGTTAAGTTTCCATTTGATTCTTGAACAATATAAATATTAGGGGCAGGATTCTATTCTCCGCCCAATCGCATTTCAGGATTTTGGCATCGGCCGACGGTGAATCCTGCCCTATGTTCTCCCACTGGAGCTGAATTGCGCCAGTTCTATGATTCTCTTGGGGTCATAAAGCAGGATGGAATTCCGTGTTCCATGTCACGCCAATTTATGCACGGCTTGGAGTGGGATTCCAAAGGAATCCCGGTATTGAGCCACCATCCTGAGCGGGTGGCTTGACAGGAAGGTCCCACGGCTGCCCCCCCCCCCCCCCCCCCCCCACCAACACAGCAAAACGCCTCCCCCTTCACCCCTCACTGCACAGCAGCGCCCCACTCCCAGTTTGCCTGGGTGCATCCCCACCCCCTAGTGTGGGTGCGACACAACATTCATCCCCCCCCCCAGGCCCTTGTAATAAGACAAAACTATAAATTCTGCACTATAAATTCTATGATTCTATGTCCCTTTATGGTTCAGTGTCTTAAGTAATGAAACCCCAATGTTTGCAAAGATTAACCATATCAAAGAGAGGTAAGTGCAGTGAAATCACACGCTTGAGTGATAGGGATGCACTCAGTGCTTGGAATGCAGGCCATGCTTTTAAAAACCACAAAGTGATCCATGCCAACGTGATTGCCGGCCAGAGCGACCAGAGAATCTCAGGAGGCCAAAGTATTGAGCGGCTGGCCCGCCACATAGATGCAATGGGTCATTGAGACAGCATTAATGAGGTCCATGATGTGCAACGATGGGTGTCAAATCATCCCATTTGGATTGGGGCCCGGCACCGATCCTGGTTTTCTCTCGACGCACCATTCTTCGTCCCATAGGGGAATATATTGCGGGCATCCTGGGACATAGAATCCCACGCCTGATTCTCCGCCCATCAGGGAATGCACTCCAAGCATCCCGGGATGTAGAATTGCGCCCAATGTTTCCACCACTTTCTGCGTTGTCGCTTTTTGGTTACTGCCTGGCAAGCAGCTTTTACACGCGTGAGGAATGGTAAGATAAGAAGCAATGTGGAGCAGTGGAGGACTATGAAATGGATGCTCAGATTTTACTGTGGCCACATTGGTATGGGAGTGCAATGACTTTTTCATATGGTTACCAGATGGGTGAGCTGGTGGAACTTCTGTGATTCTCACAATAATGAGTGTACCCTGGGTAGCAATCTGTGCCACGGCTGATAACTTGGCTGAATCTTGTTCTATCTCCTGCTCCTTGGAATTATCTAAAGAGATCCTGTGCTCTGCGCTTTGTTTTTCCTGCAAGTTCAAATCTCCCTGTTGTGCTGTGCAAAGTGTAGTGTACCACGATCATTTTGGAGACTCTGGCTGGTGTATGTTAAAAGGCAGCTTTAGATTCAGCCAGACACCTGAAGCATATCTTCTGCATGTCGATGATTTTCTCAATGAAGCGTCTATCACATTGTTGTCAGATGGCTTTAATTACTCTTGGGCCTCAGCAGTTTGGCTCCTCATGGGTGTCATTAGCCATATATTAAGTGGATATCCCTTGTATCCAAGCAGCCAACTGATAAGTCTCCTTTGAGGTGTAAAGCGATCAGGGAGATTGGATTTCTGCAGAACAAAAGCATTTTGACAGCTGCTGGGAATCTCGCATACGTTTAAGGTGCGAGGGGCAAGGTTTAGAGGAGATGTGCGAGGTAAGTTCTTTACACAGTTTTTTACACAGGTGTCTGGAACACACTGCCAGAGGAGGTGGTGGAAGCAGGACGATAGTGACCTTTAAGGGGCATCTTGAATGGGATGGGAATAGAGGGATACAGACCCCGGAAGTGTAGAAGATTTTAATTTAAACGGTCAGCATAGTCGGCGCAGACCTGGAGGGCCGAAGGGCCTGTTCCTGTGCTGTACTTTTCTTTGTTCTTTTGTATACCTGCATCAATATCATTTTGTGGCTGCACATTGATGAAATGGAAGCCCTTGTGATTGGCAATCCTGGGTGATATCTGGATGCCTTAATTGTGACATGGATACAATTTATAATGCCCTGCACTGATGGGAAGCCAGCCAGGGCCACATATCCAAGCATCCACTCGCTCTGACTGGCATAATTGGTGACAAAGTTGGCATAACTTTCAAATCTGGCAACCAAACCATCAGTCACTTGTTTTATGCATTTGTGCGTCTCTAACTGAGATCCTGCAAATGTCTTCAGCAGAGCCCGAGAAGGAACCAGAGTGTTGAGGTTAATGGTGACTTTGGCAGTGGAGCTACCAAGTCTAATTAGCAGCAGATCTTGCTCTGACAAGCTGCAACTGTCTGCCATCACCTGACATGATACCCTGAGCCTCCTGAAACACACTGTTCCAACATGTCAAGGATGCTGATACATAGCCTTCTGCAACCTGTACCTGTTTGTTCACTCCCTGTTTCCTATCTGTGAGGAGTAGATTCGTGCTACTCTTCCTGTTACTCTTCCTGCTGTTGGGACTGGTAATGCTGCTGGTCATCTTGATCCACACCTGAGATCCAAAGTAAAGCAGCATGAGTGGTATCAGAGGTGATCCGATCTTCATAGCCCAAAGTGAAAATCAGACGTATCAAGCTCCCAAGTTGTGACAGTAACATTCGAAAATTTGAAAACTAACTCGACAGCACAAATGGTGAACAAAGATTTTCACACAGTTGGGAAAAAATAAATAACCTGTGAAGTTTCAGTACTTATTTCTATATTTTCTTGTCAGGTCTCCAGCCTTTTCAATTGCTGTCTCATTGTCACTGCTAAGTTCCAGGAAGTCAAAGAAATCCATGCACCTGCAGTTAAATTCCAAAAGCCATGTTATTGTCACTGTATGCAATTATCATTTTGAAATTAACAACCCGCCTCTCCTGAGTGGAGTTGCTAACACACAGCCTAATGCGCTGCAGTTAAACGCAGAAGTGTTTTTCAAATGATATAAGAGCAGTAATCAATCAGTATAGATTGGGTAAACGTGTTGCGAGGTCATTTGTGAGTTGTGAGACCCTTTGACAAAGTGTCATCTGGACACGAAACGTTAGCTCTTTTCTCTCCCTGCAAATGCTGCCAGACCTGCTCAGATTTTCCAGCATTTTGGGCGCGATTCTCCACTGCCCACGACGGGTCGGAGAATAGCGGGAGGGCTATTTTTCCCGACCTCCCGCTATTCTCCCCCTCCCCCCACGGCCGCCCCACGACACGAATCGCTGCTCACCGTTTTTTATGGCGAACGGCGATTCTCTCCAGGCCGATGGGCCGAGTTCCCAGGCCTTTACGGCCGTTTTCACGAACGCTAACACACCTGCTCTCACTGTTCGTGAAAACGGCCGCAAAGTGCCGTCCCGGACAACCATGGCACCGAGTGGCACGGCTGCACCACGGCCATGCCAAGGGTGGCATGGGCCTGCGATCGGTGGGCACCGATCGCGGGCAGCGGATCCGATACCCGCGCACTATTTGTTCCTCCGCCGCCCCGCAGGATCAGTCTGCGGAGCAGCTGAGGGGCATGACGGCCCGCGCATGCGCGGGTTTGCCGCATATGCGTGATGATGTCATCCGCGCATGCGCGGGTTGGAGCCGTCCAACCCGCACATGCGCGACTGACGTCATCGTGCACGTCAGCCGCCGTGACGCTTGGCGCGCAGGCTTAGCGACGGTCGCTAAGCTCGCGATGCCGGCGCTGCTAGCCCCGCCCGGGGGGGGGAGAATTGGGTCCCGGGAGGGGGCGCGGAGGCTGCCGTGAAACACGGCCAGTTTCACGGCAGCCTTTACGACTCGCCGCATTTGCGGAGAATCGCGCCCCAAATCTTTTGGTTTGTGAGTTCATTTATTTAAACTAGGCATATGGGAATATTTATGCAGAGGTGGAAACCTTGAAGTCATCAGCAGCAGAGCTGTGTGCTCTGCATTCTGTTCACAGGTCAAAATGAAACCGAGACTGGAACGTGTGGCACACTTGCTCTCTAGTGATGGCCTGCTGCTATCCTTAAAGGTATATTACAACAGGAGTCGCTGGGTAGGAGCAAGCTTCCTGCTGCACTGCCAATTTCTGAACATTTGAACATTTTGCCCTATCCTAAAACTAGGATAGCAAATGGGGTGAATCGTAAAGGCTGTGGTACTGCCGTGCCAATCGGGGCCCTGGATGCCCAGAACGGGCATGTTGCGGATGTTTTTACGGTGGCAGCAAGCAGGTGTGTTTGCTGCCGTAAAAACGGCCGTAAAGGCCTGGGAACTCGGCCCATCGGCCTGGGGAGAATCGCTGTTCGCCGTAAAAATCGGCGAGCAGCGATTCGTGTCGTGGGGCGGCCGGGGGGGGGGGGGGGGGGGGGGGGGGGGGGGGGGAGAATAGCGGGAGGGCGTGAAAAATGTCGGGGACGCCCTCCCGCTATTCTCCAACCTGTCGTGGGCAGCGGAGAATCACGCCCTATATGCTTTTGTTCAAATTCACCATGATTGTCCCAGTGCATAGTTCACAAAGAAACAAACATTTTCCTTTCTCTTTAATTAGCTTACTCCTTCAATATTTTTCCAAACAAATTTTTACATTGTATGGTAGCCTTTGCAAAAATTTATGGTCGCTGTAAAAAGCAGAGGTATTTATGCAGGATCTAAGGGAAAATATTAGTGAATAAATAACTGTGCAAAAAATCAGCATAATCATAGGACTATTTCCATTTGCCAAGCCAAACCTTTGTGAATTTAACTATGATTTAGTTTTGTTAGCTCTGGAATAGGACCATTACTGTTTAATAGATCAGTGCAGCCATTTATAATAGCTTGTGGATAGGGTTGTAGAACAGAAATAACAGGCAGTTCAATACGATCACAAGAAACTAGTTTATCTTCTTTCCAGAAATGAACAGTTAGTTCCTAGCAGTTAATTTCCACTACAGTGGTACACATACCTTAATCAAATATTACCTTTAAAATATAGTTATGAAGTTTTGGTGTTTAAGCTCTAAACCCCCTGCAAATGCCTGAGAACTAGGGGCGCCATTCTCCGCTCCCCAGGCCGGGTGGGAGAATCGCGGGAGGGCCACTCTGGTACCCTCCCGCGATTCTCCCACCCCCCCCCCAAAATGCCGTTTTTCATGGCGACCCGCAATTCTCCGGCCCGGATGGGCCGAGCGGCCTGACGTTCATGCCGGCGGCAACCACACCTGGTCGCTGCCGGCGTGAACATCGCGCAAAAGGTAAGTTTAGGACCTGTGGGGGGGGGGGGGGGGCAGAGAGGGGATCCAGCTCCACGGGCGTGCTCGGGAGGGGACTGGCCCGCGATTGGTGTCCACCGATCGTCAGGCCGGCGTCTCTAAGAGACACACTCTTTCCCCTCCGCAGCCCCACAAGATCAAGCCGCCACATCTTGTGGGGCAGTGGAGGGGAAGACGGCAACCGCGCATGCGCGGGTTGGCGCCGGCCAACCTGCACATGCGCGGCTGACATCATTTGACGCCGCCGGCGCATCATTATCGGCGCGCCACCTTGACACCAGTGTCAAGGCCCGGTGGCCGAGTTCCCCGCAACGCCGCTCCTAGCCCCCCGGGGGGGGAGAATAGGGGGCCAGGAGCGGCCTCCGACGCCGTCGTGAAACACTCCGGGTTTCACGCCGGCGTCGGCCGTTGCGGAGAATCGCGCGCCAGGTTTTTCAAAGTGCGGTCACGACCTATGGGTGGGTCCACCGGGGGGGGGGGGGGGGGGGGGGGGGGGGGCTGTTGGTCACACCATTCCAGTGGTGGTCTCATTCGTAGGAGCAGTGCCCAATGGCCGCTACCGGGTTTAACATTGAGCATGGCAGCTGCTGCCCCCTTTTAAATGAAAATAAATGCAGCCTTGTGTAGTCTTCCAGCAGTGAGCAGGACATGTGCCCTGCATGTACATCTGATGGCAAGCGGATGTCAAGCGGCTCCATGTACTTGCTATTGCCACCAATTCACAGAGCAGCGCTGCTCCCATTTTCCAACTGTTGGCAAGAGGACTGTGAAGATGGATTGTTTTCTTACAAGGGACAGCCAGAGATTCAAATAGGCAGCGTACCTATTGGACTGGATCTTATAACAGAACCTGCTGGAGAGAGCTGCGCAGGAGAGTCCCAGGGCAGGGCAGAGCAGTGCTAGTGATAGCTCTGTCGAGAGCTCCAGGGCCTCTGCTTAACAGCCTACAAAGAAGAAACATAACTCTGGAACAGAGCAGATTCTGACATGCAGACATGTAACCAATGGGTAATCAGAACAAGACACCAATGAGTAATCAGAACAACCAGCGGTGGCATCACCACAAGCAGGCATCACACGACCACTGTAAAAGACAAGACACACAGGCCCTCTCCCCCTTCCATTGGCAGAAACCTGGAGAGCAAGACGTGTGTAGTAAGCAGCACCCTCACACCACTACATGTGGTCTAGAGTAAGTTCATATAGTTAGTAGAGTGTACTGTGTTACTAGAGTCAGATCAGTAGAGTGTAGAAGTCATTCAGGAGCTTTGTTATTTGCTCAATAAATATGTTCAACTTATCTCGACGTCTGGCGTATTCGTCAACAGCGCCTACACCAAGTAGCAGCTCATGTTACTCAATGTAACATGACAACACAGTGTAAAGGCGATTTCTTGAGGTATCATTTTGTCAATTATGCCAATGCAAATAAGGATGTGTTTACATGCGGTACATGTACAGGGGTGGCACGGTAGCACAGTGGTTAGCACTGTGGCTTCACAGCTCCAGGGCCTCGGGTTCAATTCCCGGCATGGGTCATTCTCTGTGCGGAGTCTGCACTTTCTCTCCGTGTCTGCATGGGTTTCCTCCGGGTGCTCTGGTTTTCTCCCACAGTCCAAAAATGTCCAGGTTAGGTGGATTGGCCATGCTAAATTGCCCTTCGTGTCCAAAAAGGTTCGGAGGGGTTATGGGGATAGGGTGGAAGTGTGGGCTCTTTCCAAGGGTCGGTGCAGACTTGGATGGGCCAAATGGCCTCCTTCTGCACTGTAAATTCTATACATCCAGGTCTATGCAGGGAGGTACTGGTAAAAGACAGGAGATGTTTAAGATTTTGAAAGCAAATTAGTGGGTGAAAAATCCCTTTTAAGGTTAAGACCCCAGAGTCAGTTAGTAACTTAGAGCTGACTCCAAATTAAAACACTACGCTGCTGTGGTTGACCTGTGATACCATGTTAAAAACACACTAAAAGTCCATGAGGCTGTCAGCATTCTGGAGTAGCATCTCCCTGAAATATCCAGTGCTGAGTATAACATGCTTTTTGTTACTATTACTCTTCAAAATTACCAACATTTGCAAGGTTGAATTTTCCATTTTCATAAAGATGAAGGTGGCACAAAGGAACTGGTTGAAATCTGCACGTGATATGTGCATTGCCTTTTGAACTTGATTAGTCTATAAAATAATTAGAAGCAGGGATAAGGCTGATAGCATAGCATAGCGTTTACAGTGCAGAAGGAAGCCATTCGGCCCATCGAGTCTGCACCAGCTCTTGGAAAAAGCACCCTACCCAACCGCACACCTCCACCCATAACCCAGTAACCACACACAACACTAAGGGCAATTTTGGACACTAAGGGCAATTTAGCATGGCCAATGCACCTAACCTGCACATCTTTGGACTGTGGGAGGAAACCGGAGCACCCGGAGGAAACCCACGCAGACACGGGGAGAACGTGCAGACTCCACACAGACAGTGACCCAAGCCCTGAATCGAACCTGGGACCCTGGAGCTGTGAAGCAATTGTGCTAACCACTATGCTACCGTGCTGCCCATTGTTGACATCTTTTCCCAAAGGTTCAGGAGGCTAGAACTAGTGGGCATAGATTTAAGGTGAGAGGGGGGGGAGATACAAAAGAGACCAGAGGGGACATTTTTTCACAATGAGGGTGGTGAGCATCTGGAACGGGCTGCCAGAGGCTCTGGTAGAGGTGGGTACACCTTTTTCCTTTAAGAAGCAGTTTGACAGTTACATGGGCAGGGCGAGTATAGAAGCATATGGGCCAAATGCGGGAAAGTGGAACTAGCTTAGTGATAGAAACTGGGCGGCATGGACCAGCTGGGCCGAAGGCCTGTTTCCATGTTGTAAACATCTATAACTCAAAGTAAGATCGTGAGCATCAAGCAGTCTCCCCTTTCGCATTAAAGGCCAGTGAACTTGGCATGGGCCGCGAAGGTCGGCTGACATGGGTTGTGAAGGTCGGCCTGAAGGCAAAAGTAGCACCTGGGAAAAAAGTTTGATAAACACTGGCTTAAAACATCATTGTTATTGACTGAAAGCAGTGCCTTTTGGGTCATAAGTGATGAGAACGTGGCTGCAGAAATGATCGGAGATGCTGAACATAATAAATCTGTCCGGAGTAAGCACTCTGGATAATACTCAGTTTTTATGCAAGACATTGTACTACTAATTGTTCTTCTGAGACCCCGTCCAAAGCACTCCTTTTGCAATATTCCAAGAAGTCTATCTCAATATCTCTGGATACCTAACATGCAACCTGAAAGAGCTAATTTACCTGGCTTATCTAATCCTTGATGTAAACCCTAAACAAGTACCCTACCACAAACTCTACACTAATTTACCCAAGTTATCCCTACCCAACAGCAGAAAAAAGGCAATAAAAGCTGTATCCTAACTTCAATCACTACGCCCATTGACAAGCGGCAGGAATACAGAATCCCCGCCAGCAAATGGCATGCCGCCGCTGGGGGACCAGGGAATTCAGCACAGGATATGGTTTGGAAATAGACATATCATCGGAATCAAGAGAAAGAGCTACGAGGATCAAAGAGAATGAGAGAGTGAAAAATAAATTTTGGAGTTAAGGGAGAGTAAAAGAGAGACTGTTGAAGGAGGTGAGAAAAGGGAGAGACGAGTGGAATGCTTGAGTCACCTTGAGCCATTCCAGGGGCGATCTGCTAAAATAATGCATTAGTGGTTTTGCATAAAGAAACACTTCCTGTGGCTACCATCACACATCTCACAGCACGTTCTCTGAACAGAATAATATGTTATTTGTTAATAACTGCCTTATTATGTTAATAAAGCATATCATCTATTCACCATGAGCAACATTGAGATCTGCTGCTAATATTTTAGAAGTTAAATATAATGCACAAATCAAGTAAATTCCACACTTATTGTTACATATTAGCATATGCTTCAATTCACCATAAACAACGGCAATAATATGAGAGTGTAATGTGTAGATATTTTGTGTCCTTCATGTCACACTTCTGTGTTACACATAAGGGTAGCCACATTTATTCTAGATACATTTCATACAGCTAAATTGTTTATATGCACATTTATTTTACCAAAACTATTTTTAAAAGGCTGTCATTTAGAATGGAAAAGCACAATGACTTGTCAACATAGGAGTCATAGATTTGGGCATAAAATCCCTTTGGTTTTCTTTTAAAATATTATTACTAAGGGTTTTCATCCAAGGCTATGCCTTAACGTCACCATGTACTGAATTCCATATAACAATTTAACTTTAGTTCGTCTAAGGCATGATTTGCTTAAAGGGAGACAGTTGTACCATAACATTTTTGTAAAATAATATATTTTTAACAAAACGGTGTACAGATTCAATGTTTATTAAAGTTAGGTTGTCTAAAATAGGAATGTTTGGATGAAATTTTCATTTGAGTCAGTCGGCTATTAAATTACATGGATAGCAAAACCACAGAATTGTTCTGGTGCAGAAAGGGGGGCAGTATCTGCACCAGCTCTCCAAATGACCATTATGACTTTGTGCCATTCCCTTGCCTTTTCCCTGCACCCCACCACATTGTAAGTATCCAAGTAATCATCTAATGCCTCTTGAATGCCTCGATTAAACAAGCCTCCACCACATTCTCAGGCAGTGCATTCCAGACCAGAACCATTCATGTGAAAATGTTTCCATTCATATCATTTTTGCTTCTTTCGTAAAGCACATTAAATCTGTGCTGTCTCATTCTTAAACCTTTTGTGAGCGGGAACAATTTCTCCCTATTCTGTCCAGCCCCATCATGAGTTTTAACATCTCTATCAAATCTCTTTTTAGTCTTCTTTTCTCCAAGGAGAACACCCCCAACCTCTCTAATCTTATCCTCATAAGTGATGTTTCTCATCCTTGGAACCATTGTTGTAAACCTCTTCTGCACTCTCTCCAATGCATTCACGCCTTTCCTATAAGTGGTGCCCAGAATTGTACCTATTATTCCTGCTTTTTAAAAATAAACTTGGAGTACCCAATTCATTTTCTCCAATGAAGGGGCAATTCAGCATGGCCAATCCACCTACATCTTTTTGGGTTGAGGGAGTGAGACCCAA
Organism: Scyliorhinus canicula; assembly: GCF_902713615.1. Taxonomy (NCBI): domain Eukaryota; kingdom Metazoa; phylum Chordata; class Chondrichthyes; order Carcharhiniformes; family Scyliorhinidae; genus Scyliorhinus; species Scyliorhinus canicula. The sequence continues at coordinate 67,526,985 of NC_052156.1, read as the reverse complement.
GCAGGCAAGGGGAGAATGTGCAAACTCCACACGGACAGTGACCCAGGGACGATGACCCAGGGACGATATCGAACCCAGGTCCTCAGCATCGTGGATAATATTCCTGCTGAGGTCTAACAAAGTGTCTTGTGTATATTAAGCATAACCTCCTTGCTCTTGTACTTTATGCCCCTATTAATAATGCTCAGAATTTTATGCTTTATTAACCGCGTTCTCCACCTCTACAGCCATCTATAGTGATCTATGCACATCTATGCACAAGTCCCGCTGCTCCTGCACAAGGGGCGAAATTCTCCCCCCCCCACGACGGGTGGGAGAATAGCGGGAGGGCCTTCCCGACTTTTTTTGACGCCCTCCCGCTATTCTCCCCCCCCCCGCCGAAATCCCGACACGAATCGCTGCCGCCGTTTTTTTACGGCCGGCAGCGATTCACAGCTGTTAGAAGGGCCGAAGTCCCAGCCCTTTACGACCTTTTTACGAACGGCAAACACACCTGGTCCTGCCATTCGTAAAAACGTCGTGACCACCTGGAAAAAAATAACCATGGCACCGATTGGCACGGCAGTACCACGGCCGTGCCAAGGGTGCCATGGGCCCGCGATCGGTGCCCACCGATCGCGGGCAGCGGGCCCGATGCCCGCGCACTATTTGTCCTTCCGCCGCCCCGCAGTATCAATACGCGGGACGGCTGAGGGGCAACCCGGACCGCGCATGCGCGGGTTTCGCGCAAAACCGCGATGACGTCACCCGCGCATGCGCGGGTGGAGTCTTCCCACCTGCGCATGCGCGGCTGACGTCATATGACGCGTCAGCCGGCGCTAAGTCCGACAAGCGGGCTTAACGATTTTCGTTAAGCCCGACTTGTCGGGGCCACCGACGTCGGGCTGCTAGCCCCGACGGGGGACCAGAATCGGTCCCCCGTCGGGAAGGGGCGCGATGCCGTAAAACCCGCCCGGGTTTTACGGCAGTTTGACGATTTCTCCCGTTTTGGGAGAATTTCGCCCAAGAATTTTGTCCTTTATTTTATATTGTCTCTCCATGATCTTCCGACCAAATATATCACCTCAGAGTTCTCCAAATTGACCTTCACCTTCCACTCCACCAATCTGTCTATATCTTATTGAAGTTATGCACAGTCCTCTTCACAGTTTATAATACTCCCAAGTTTTGTGTCACACCAACATCTAAAGCATTAATATATATCAGGAAAAACAAGGATCCAAATACTGAGCACGTGGGGGATGTAACTATAAACATTCCTCCAGCTTGAAAATTATTAATTGATTGTTACTGTCTGCTTCCCCTTATTCAACCAGCTCTGTATTCCCATTGCCACTGTCTCCTTTATTTTATGAGCTATAACTGTTCTCACAAGTCTGTTGTGTGGCACTGTATCAATTGCCTTCTGAAAGTCCATTATACTACATCAGCAACGTTACCCTTATTAACCTTTTCTGTTACCTCTTCAAGAAACTCCAGCAAGTTAGTTAAACATGATTTCCCCTTTACAAATCCATGCTGGCTCTTCTTAATCAACCCACATCTTTCCATGTGACTACTAATTCTACCCTGAATTATTGTTTCTGGAAACTAGCCCACCACTGATGTTAAACTGACTGGCCTGCATTGATGGGGCTACCCTTACAACCATTTTTGAACAAAGACATAACATTCGCAATTCTCCAGTCCTCTGGCAGCTCCTCTGAGTCTGGGGATGACTGGAAGATTATGGTCACCATCCTTGAAATTCCATTCTCAATTCCTTCAATATCCTTGGATGCATCTCATCTGGTCCTAGGTCCTTGCCTCCAGCCTCCATGTGTAATTCCCTTTTAGCTCCCTAATCAGCCTTACTCCTCCTTTTACCATATTTTTGCCATTTCGCTTTTTATATGCCTCCAGCCTCCATGTGTAATTCCCTTTTAGCTCCCTAATCAGCCTTACTCCTCCTTTTACCATATTTTTGCCATTTCGCTTTTTATATGTCGATGGAAGACTTTGGGATTCCCCTTTATGTTGGCTGCCAGACTTTTCTCATAACCCTTCTTTGCTTCTCTCCTATGCATTTTCACGTCCCCGCTGAACCTTTGCATTCCTCTTGGTTCTCAACTGTGTTTTTTACCTGAATCTGTTGTGAACACACTTTTCTTCGTTATCTTAATTTCTATCTTGTTTTTTATCCAAGGAGCCCTAGAGTTGTTTGACCTACCTTTCCTTTTTTAGGGAATGTACCTGAAGTAATTTCTTTGTATGCATAAAATAATACTTTATTTTCTTTCAGTGAGTTGTGGGTTTTGGTATGGTGACAAGATTTAGATTAACACATTAAGATCAATAAGAATGATTTTCCTGGAAAATGCATGAAAGTATGTAAAGGTGAAACTGGGATGATGTAGCACTTATCATTCGGGTACGGTGGGCTGCCACCTGGGGACCAAGATGACATGTAAGCATTCTATGAGATGATTTGCAGCAGACAACATGGGTGGGATTCTGCAATAAAGGGGCTATGTCTCCACGCCGGCGTGAAAAGTGGCGCCAACCACTCCGGCGTAAACGGTCATTGATAATGGGGAATGCTCCCCTTCCTCGGGGGCTAGGTCAGCACCGGAGTCCCCGCAGCTCCAGCCGGCGCAAGTTCGCGCATGTGCGCTATGGCCGGCGTATTTCCGTACATGCGCACTACGGCCGGCGTATTTCCGCACATGCGCGGATGTTTCCTCCTCCACGCCGGCCCCCAGACAATATGGCGGAGGCCTACAGGGGCCTGGTGTGGAGTAAAATAGGCCCTCATGGAACCAGACCGCCCGCTGATCGGTCGGCCCGGATCACGGGCCAGGCTACCGTGGGGTGCCCCCACCCCAGGGTCGGATCGCCCCCCCCCCCCCCCCCCCCCCCCCCCCCCCCCCCCCCGCGCTCCAGGACAGCCCCCGCAGACTCACCTTCCAGTCCAGCCATGTGAGACCTGAGTAACTCACGCCTGCGGGACTCAGCCGAACTCGTCGGCCACTTGGCCCATCGGAGCCCAGAGAATCGCCGGCGGGGGGGGGAGGGCGGGGGAGCTTTCAACGGTACCTGACTGGTGCAGCGGGAATCCCACGGGTGCCCAAGAATTGGCGGGGGAGAATCGGGAAGCCGGCGGCGGGGCGTGATTCCTGGGTCCCCCCAGGGATTCTCTGACCCGGCACGGGGTCGGAGAATCCCGCCCCATATTGTTGAATGCAGTGAGTATCCACTGGCAGTTTGCAGGGCAGGCTGTCAGGACATCAGTCGGATGCAGCATTGATTTGATGTTAGCACTACCATTTTGTCACTCAATGCTCAAGCTAACTTAAGTCTTAACCTTGCACAAATGAACATGTGTTCAACAGCAGAAGGACCCCCATCAGCACTATTTAAAGAGATCATTAACTGCTTCCAGGTTAGTTGCTGATGGACTTCTCCTGGTTGTTTCTTCGACTCCACAAATGATTAGTGCTTTCCATCGTCGATTAAAGTTGCATACGTCTGCAGAGAGTGGTGTGGCAAGTGCTAAAACAGATTTTGCTAACTTTAAATGTCCTCCACAACAGTTTGTTCCCAGAGATGGGTGCACTATTAGGCATTCCCCTCATTATTCGAGGATTACTTGGAGAATATGAAGAAGGCAGGCTGAATAGGGCAAGCTGCTTAAAGAGGGAAAACAGGAAGTATAAGAGGGGAGAAAGGCGAAGGCCATATAAAATGGAAATGTTGAAGGTTCAGTTCACCCCAGGAAGAAACAATGTGTGTGATGTCTATGCTTCAGTATGGAATGTCATGATTAAAAACAATAACATATGTAGCTACAACTGTAATTTCAGAGTAGGGAAAGGACTGCATTATGAGTGGATGTGAAAGTAGCAGAGAAGATGAATGTTTGTGTGTTGTGACGGATTTAGGTTATTCCGGACCTGATAATACTTTATTATTAACCTATGCTTTAGGTTAACCCTCCAAAAGAAGGAAATCCGTTTCTCTGCTAAGACCCAAAATAGATCTCACGAAGGGAGAATGCTTTTCCGGGTCTCAGACAGTTAAACAGGATCTCAGTTATTTTTTATGGGAAAAGTTCAGATGCATCACTCATAACTAAATCGTTACCTCTATCGTCATGGGTCCTAGTCATTTAAGACTTCCTAAATGAGTGTCTAGGATTTTAAACTTTAAGAGTAAGTCTACAGAGTATAATTTTAATCAAAGTATTTTTATTGTAAAATACTCTCAATTGATGCATACAGAATTGCAGAGTTAAAAATATAAATTGATTAACAGTCTTGACCCACACTCCCACAGGGGAGTAAGAAGGTACCTCTCTGCCAAAATGCCCCTCTTTTTATACATACAAGCATCCAATCAGTCAAGGATGGTCTCTGTTATCTTATCACTTATTGTTGGTTAATTGCCCATGAGCCAAATGGCTAATTTGATGTATTATCATCAATATATGTTTTAATGATGTTAGTGTCTGCATTAATGTCAGGTGTCTTAAGATATATTCGCAAAGAGGGACTCATATAGAAATCTGTCTCTTTTCAATGTTGCCATGTTTCTTAGATATATAGATTGTCAAACAGACACTTCTTTGACGGTGTTATTCTAAGTGTCAAGAGTTATATAGTTAAGGAAAGATTTGTGTATTGTTTATCTGAAGAATGTTCTTGTCCTCATGTTTTGAATAACTATAGGTGTAGGGGAGTGATCTAGAGAATTTACGGTGTGTCAATACAAGGATTTCCTTATCCTGTATTTGTTTGGAATGTCCTAATGATCCTTGAAGTCAGCTAGGAGTTTCTCCCTACAAATGGTGACTTCTGGACGACCTTTAGCTGAAGTGGTTTTATTCCACTTCGAATTAAAATACCGGTCGTATTAATTTTTGTTACCTTATTTCAAACCAAATTCTGCGGCGAACATGCTATCTATCACAGTTTGTATGTGGTTCTCTCCCAGTTTATGTTTAACGGTTGAATAACTTAGATTTATCATTCACCGGGAGCTAGCCACATGCCATTTTCTCTTGCCAGAGCAGCTGGGCATCAGTGACTGCAAGAATGTTGCTTTGCAGTCACTTTCCTAATCCCATCCAGCTGGCAAGTGACTGTATGCAGAGAATAATAGAGATTAATTCACAGTATTCTAACTACTGTCTTAATGCCTTCATTTTAAAGCAGTGACACCCGCATTTGAGCCACCACAGATTACCATAATGAACAATGGGAGCTAGCCACTGATCGCACCGTTGACTCTGGTGTGCAAGGTGAAAGCTAAGCTGCCAGATGCATTGTGAGGGAGCAGACCATTGAGGTGCTGAAAAAATGCTTCCATTGCCTGAGTAACTCTGGAGCAGCCTTGCAGTTCTTGTCAGAGCAGGTGTTAAGATTGTTTAAAAAAGTTGCCATGATCCCAGATGACCGTAGGCTGCTTTCCTCTTTGAGGTGGAGAGCTGACTGGTGATGATTTAACCTGAGGATCACCACACCTCAGGCAAGGGGCAAGCTTGAGAATGCGGGGCCATCTGAAACACTCGCTCTGCATCATAAGCCAGCTGTCCAGCCAACGGAGCTAAATCAACCCCCAGTAGTAAAGAACATTGCACCGTTTCCTTGGTCACAATACAAAACAAAGGTGACACAAACCAAATATGTAAATATAATCATCCCACTTACAAAAGTTAACTAATCATCCTTGTGCATTCCTTGAGCTCCTGTCTCACATGGGGCTGGATTTTCCGCACCTTTATGCCAAAATCACCAGCGCGGGCGCGGAGAATTGATGGATCCGCAAGAAATCGGGACCAGCGCTGGTTCTGCGGGCCCCGAAAAGTGGCATATGCCAGAGGCCCGCTCAACAATTCTCCGCCCCCGACCAGCTGAAGTCCTGATGGCATGGAACTAATGTGTTCCAGCTGGTTGGGACACTCGCGTCGCGGCTATGGACTCAGATTTTAGCTAATAGTGTGAGTGGGAACTTGAATGATGCACTTTCACCATCACTATCTTCTTCATGTTCCTCCACTGTCCAGCCAGATACACCTCTTCCATATCTGAAAGGAGAAAGGTTAACTTTGTGGTGCAGGAAATTGTGTGTGGAGATAGAGATGGGTTTGGAGGGTGTGGGGAGGCGGGATAGTCAATGGTGCACGATTCCATCAGCTGCACCTTATAAACCAGAAGAATGTGTGGAATGGCAATAGGATCCTGTGTGATGATACTGTCATAGTATCAGCACTTCTCCTGGCCACAGCCTCAGCACATGTTCCAACCCTGGCTACCAATGTGTCATCGATGGAGGTGAATACATGCAGGCGTGTTTCCTCCCCCACTGTTTAGCTCCTGCTCCGTCTGATTTTGTACCACATTGGCATATAAGTTTGAGGGAAATATGTCAGTGAATGCATAGCAATCTGTTTGGGTGATGTGGCTGTCATTGAAAAATAGCTGGCAGTGTGTATGAGGTGTGAGCCTTTTAGCAGAGCTAAATATGTGAGCGTGAGCATATCAATGTTAGGTATGAGTCATAATTGATAAAGATCATTGGTCAGTAATGGATGTTTAGTGAATTCAGCAGTCCGTGAGTTAGAGGTGCAGTAGTTAGCACTGCTGCCTCACAGCGCCGAGGACCTGGGTTCAATTCTGGCGTTGGGTGACTGTCTTTTGTCAAGTTTGTACGTTCTCCCCACATCTGCGTGGGGTTCCTCCGGGTGCTCCGATTTTCTTCCACAATCCAAAGATGTGCAGGTTAGGTAGATTGGCCATGATAAATTGCCCCTTAGTGTCCAGAGATATGCAGGCTAAGTTATGGGGTCACGGGTAGAGTGCTCTGTTATGGGTCAGTGGAGACTTGATGGACTGAATGGCCTCCTTCAGTACTGTTGGGAATCTATTTTAGGATATATTTACTGACCTTGATCAGTCATGCCAGGTCATTTGAAGGGATGCAACACTGTATTTGGTTCTCGTGACTTGGTTCCTGGCAACTCCCTTTTAAGAAGTCCAGGCAAGCATTAAGTAGTATATGTTAACTTTAATGGGTGCTAGCCTCTCACGATTACTGCTTAAATGTCCAACTAATCAGTGGTATGATTAAGCACAGACTGAATGCTGTAGTCATTTAAAACAGCACAATGGCAGTCAACAGGAAGAGATTAATCAAACATCATAATCCATGCCCTCATTTTTAGTTGCTATCAAATTTAGCTCCCATAGAATGGTCTTTAACTTTCAGAGTGACATGTATCGGTTATGATTTTGTAAAATAATTCACTCATATAATTGCTATCTGGAAGATCTTCAGATTTTAAACAAAAGTATACACAACCGTTCCTCTGTAAGGTCAACAAGTTGGGGTTTGCTGCAATGCCTGGCCATGTTCAGGGGCTTGCGGTGTTGTTCTCTTACGCTTGCTTGAAGCTACATATATCATGCAGGGACCTGCCCTCTGCAAGGAGCAAGAACATAGCCAGGCATTTACCCCTCGTATGGATTAAACAAAACCATTGGGAACAATCGCTCCCTGGTGCATTCTCCATGGTAATGCCTGGAGCCATCAAAATCAAGTTTGCCATGCAGGATAAATTGGTGCTCCTTTGAATTTTGGCATTATTGCATCTATCCTGATCAGTGCAAAACACAAAACTTCGACAACATGTCTTTTTTTCATCAAACTCATGTATTAATGAAAGTTACCTGTTTGACCCTTTCCGCATTACTTATTGTCACATTATCTTGCAAATCTCATACCAAGCATGTGTCTTATTCCAGGTGCTTCTATCTTTAACAATCACAGTACTGAAGTATTACCCCTGCCTTTGCTAGAAATTGATTTTCTGTCAGAAACCAGGACAACATACTAAGCTAATTCCAAATGCACTATTCCTTGCAATACAACAGTCGATCCGAAAATCAAAGATATCCAAATTATTTTTGGTACAAAGTTATCAATCTTTAAAACAAGTGGTATATATCCTCAGCCAAATAGGAAATAATAGTCAGTGTTCTGTTACAAGTTGCTTTTGCGATTAAATTTTGTATAAATCAGGAAACAAAGGAAAAAGTAATTGAGATTCAAAGTCATAAAGGATGTATTTTAAAATGCATTTCTTATATCACGCATTTTCCTAAGTAACATCTGCAAATAGGCAATAGAGATATGTCAAGTGTATTCTCATGGGTTGCAGTCTCTGTAGCTGGTGCCTGGGGAATACTTTGTACAGATGCCAAGCTACATATGTTAAATTCATTACTGCCATCCATTCTGATAGTATCATCCTTCTATATCAATCAATATTCAATTAAAATGTTAAAGCCTCTTGAAATATTTCTATTTATTACAGAAAATCCACCTTTCCAGTGTGATGTGCTGGTGTACAAAAATGTCTGGAGTCAAATAATTTTGTTCTAATTCTGAACTCTTAATGTTTGGAATATGGCTAGATGTATTATACAATACTGTCTTTAAATATGTTGGATGCAACATTTATTCCAGGAATAATGGAGAAGTGTGCAACTGTTTATGTTAGGTGTGGTCAGACCAGAGCTTGTAAGCCGCACGTGGCTCTTTTACAGATAAAGTAAGTTAAGACCGGGAAATGAATCTGGATCATTCTGAAGAATCAGACAGGGCTCTGGATGGGCACATGGAGTCTCCACATCCACCAGCCCAACTGTAATCTGACTGGTCCTGCCTGATTCTGTGATTCAGATGCCAGGCACCAAAGGAAAATAAAACCATTTATTGGCAAAAAATCTTTCTTCCTTTCCTAATTAATTTGGAGCGTGCATTGATGGATGAACATAGTTGCTTATTCAGAGCCATTTCCAGTGACTGTTTGAAATGTTCAGGCTTCATCTATGATCTAATGCAGGGTTGGGAGATGAGAGGGGAGGGTGCAAAAAATCGGTAGGGGATTGTTGGAACCAATGGGGTACAGTGCCTTCCATTGTCCCGACAGTCAGCAATTCACTCTGCCGTGAGGAAGGTCAAGGATGGCCATCTGGAGGCCACTTTATCCTTTTAAGTGACCATTAAGGGGCATTTCAGGGCTTTTTCCCACCCTGGCACGTGGATTTCCAGTGGTGTTGGGGGGCTTCTGCTGTGTGATGACACATTCCAGGAAATACTCACAGGCTCCCTGTGGGTACAGGGAAGGGCAGGGAGGTACCCTCCTTATTGGGCCTCCTGCAGAATGCTGCTGCTCCTGGCTGAGGCTTGTTCTCATGATGGTCACTGCACCCAAGGGTGCTCCTGGCATTGAAGAACTGCCAGTGTTCTGATTGGCCGGCAGCTATAGGAGGTGGGGCCTCCACTCTTAAAGGAATAGGATCACAAACACCAGGTAGTTAATTGCCTGATGGCCACATAATCAGGTTGGAGGTCCTGGAAAAAGCCACGGTGGGACACCATCATCCTGGTAAAATTCAGCCCTGATTGTCAGTAGCTTGTTACCTGTGGGAACTTCACAGCAGAACCAGATCCTGTCTGCCCATCCACATTTCACAGCGAGAGAAAGAATGAACAGCTTCATCTGAAACACTTCACATCTAATTTTGTTTAATGGAGTCATTGTTGCTATTTGGGCCAGCATGTGAACACTTCAATCTTGGGATTTTGCTAGTCTCCATGATTCAGTGTCACTCATTTTTAAAACACATTTGATATGACACTGAGCAACTGGGGTAGCCACAAGAGTGCAATAGTTTTAATGTAATTTCTCATCATCTTTAAATTAAGCCATACATAAAAAGTGACAAGGAACTTAACTCAGTATTCATAATTTGAAAAGAAAACTTGCTTGGAAGCCATATTAAATACTTTTACTTCTCCAGCACCAATCAGATACAGGAGTACTAATAGCACCTTTCCAAGGTCAGCAACAATGCTCACTATTGTCTCAGCAGTGTGTACTTGTATCAAATTTCATATGAACCAAATTCATGCTCTTGTTATTCCTGCCAGACTATAATTAATAATAGCTGATTTCTTTTCGTGGGTGGCACAGTCGCACAGTGGTTAGTACAGTTGCTTCACAGTGCCAGGGTCCCAGGTTTGATTCTCGGCTTGGGCCACTGTCTGTGCGGAGTCTGCACGTTCTCCCCGTGTCTGTGTGGATTTCCTCCAGGTGCTCCGGTTTCCCCTGCAGTCCCAAAAGGCATGCTTGTTCGGTGAAATGGGCATTCTGAATTCCCAAACAGGCGCCGGAATGTGGCGACTGGGGATTTTCACAGTAACTTAATTTCAGTGTTAATGTAAGCCTACTTGTGACACTAATAAAGATTATTAACATGCTCTTTTAATAATCCGTATGAGTGAATACATTGGGCAAGTGTTTTGGAAAAACATTGGTGAGTTTTTAACACATAAATCGTCCAGCAATTTGAGATGTACCAGCCTCCCCGGACAGGCGCCGGAATGTGGCGACTAGGGGCTTTTCACAGTAACTTCATTGAAGCCTACTCATGACAATAAAGCGATTTTCATTTTCATGTGAGAGATACACCGTGACTTGCGAAGCATCTCAAGTTACTGCACAATATGTGCTGCTCAACAATTGACTTCGTGAAACGGTATGAATTTCAAAGATTTATTGCAGTTGCATCTTTTTATCAGTGAGTTTTAATTCCTCCTCAACAGCGCAGCCTCTTGAGAGCAAATCATTGAAACTGTGGAGTCTCATTCAAACAGAATTGTTGTTGAGATTTTTTAAATTAAAAAAATCCTTTCTGTCTCGTTTCTCTTGATCCAATTTTTATCTCTACTTTGATTTCTCTTTCGATTCCCTTATTATCAAATTGACCCTATTTCATTCTCTCTTTCCTTGGTGCACTGCAGTACAGAATGCCCCAATCGAGTAAATTATGGGCTGATGATTTAAGAGTTCAATAAACCATCCACATCATATTCTTGCTAAGGGCTGACAATGTTCAGCAGGATGAAAGCTTGACATAGATGTCCTGTCATACAAAGTACTCACCTTGGTTTGGGATTAAAATATATTGCAATGAAAATTAATATTAACTGTTCAAAAATGTAATTTGCCAACCTGACAAAGATCTGCCATTTTGAGTTTTTACTTCTCTCATTCCCGTTTCCCTGGGAGTTGTAGCTAGTCGTCCTGCTGGAGGCAATGCCCTTGCTGAGCAGGAACTGACGCAGCTCATCGCTCATAAAGAGGATCCCCGATCGCTGTGGATGTAGGTGGGGAAACCGAACAGAGTGAAGATGCTGTGGAGGGCTTTAATTACCATGGCAGAAGTCATATCAGGGCATGGGATGACTAAAGGAATCCGGGAGTACTCATCAATCACATTCAGAAAGTACGTGTTGCGTTCGATGGAGGGGAGGGTCCCTTTGAAATCCACGCTGAGGCGTCCAAAGGGGCGGGAGGCCTTCACTAGGTGCGCTCGGTCTGGCAGGTAGAAGTGCGATTTCATAGATCATAGATCATAGAATTTACAGTGCAGAAGGAGGCCATTCGGCCCATCGAGTCTGCACCGGCTCCTGGAAAGAGCACCCTACCCAAGGTTAACACCTCCACCCTATCCCCATAACCCAGTAACCTCACCCAACACTAAGGGCAATTTTGGACACTAAGGGCAATTTATCATGGCCAATCCACCTAACCTGCACATCTTTGGACTGTGGGAGGAAACCAGAGCACCCGGAGGAAACCCACGCACACACGGAGAGGATGTGCAGACTCCGCACAGACATTGACCGAAGCCGGAATTGAACCTGGGACCCTGGAGCTGTGAAGCGATTGTGCTATCCACAATGCTACCGTGCTACCCGCTCTCAGCCGGCGGGAACTCGGCATGGAAGGGTCACTGGGCGGCCTGTGGGGAGGGAGGGGGGTCCGACCCCAGGGGGGGCCTCCGATGTGGCCTGTCCCACGATAGGCCCACCAATCGGCAGGCCGGTCTCTCTGGCTGGCGGCCTCCATTCTTCCGCGCCGGCCCCTGTAGTCCTGCGCCATGTTGCGTCAGGGCCGGTGCGTTGAAGGAAGCCACTGCGCATGCACGCGTTGAGGCCGGTGTCTCTGCGCATGTGCGCGTTGTCGCTGGTGCCACTGCGCATGTGCAGATCTCGCGGCGCCCAGTTCACACCGGGATCAGCAGCTGGAGCGGCGTGAACCACTCCAGTGCCGTGCTGGCCCCCTGTAGGGGCCAGAATTGCTGATCCTGAGGCTATGTTGACGCTGTCGGGAAATGCGACGGCGTTTTCGACGACGTCAACACTTAGCCTCAGAATCACAGAATCCGCCCTCTGTGTCTCCATAAAAAAGCTTGTGTCCTTCACAAGTTCAGTCTAATAGCTGCTGTAGGCTAGTGCCTTTTGCTTAGAAAAAGTAGTTCTTAAAAAAAAATACATCGCTTATATCCAGCCACTTACTTTCTAAGTTAATATTTAATATAACATCATATCAAAGATAAAAAAAGTTAGAAATGAATTTTCATAACTTTTTTCAGACAATCCTGGGGAGTACTTTGAAGAAAAATAACTCTTTAAATTTCTGTCCCCTTTACGTTAGATCACTTTGCAAAGTAAAGCCATATTTATTATGAATTAGTTGAATGAGATTTAGGCCTGATTTGAAAGCTGTACAAGTTGATATGTTTAAAATCAGGTACTATGTCTCTGCTGCATATTATATCCACTGGTAAGGGATTGGAGTAGGTAATGAATTGATCCCTCACGTGACTGCTGCCTTTGAATTTTTACCTTCTCCTAATTTTCAATTTGATCTTTGGTGAAGCTGTTGAGCCAATATTTATTGCCTATCTCTAGTTGCCCTGAGATTATTAAGATTCAGCAATGCTCGTGGCGATTTTGTGGTATCGCAGAAATCCAGAAGCTTTTGGGATTATTTTCTGTTGCCATCCGACAAGTTCATTGAATTCAGTTTCATAATATGGTGGGCTTTGAATTCAACCACTGAGCTGCTATCCACACAGCTGCTGTCCCTATAGTTTACGCTCTATTCAATAAATAAAATGTCCTTCCAGCCTGGCTGAAAGTCAGTGAATAAATGTACCGTATAATGTGTTGTTTGATCAAATAGACCAGTGGGGACTCCAGGTATAATCATTGAACCATACTGAGTGACCTGATCTCATCCAGGGACAGCAGTGATGTGCTACAATTGGCTTGCGTGTTTGTGGATTAGAGAGTGAAAGAAGAGGAAACAGATCACACAGGGTTCCAGCATATGACAAATGCTAGAAGGCTTCCATTTTTGGATATTGTATGGAAACATGTTTTCGCTCTGCTGTGATGCCATCGATGATTTACCACGCATTAACCTAAAATTAAAGAACAGCCTATCCTCTTAAATAGTGTTGGAAAGGCAACTGAGGAGAGTCTTCCACGTTCAGAAAGAGAGAAAATACTTTAAGAGAAACAGGAATAATAGGAAATAACCCAAAACATTCAACATCATCTTTTAGTTGACGTTTTCAGATTGCATTTAAGACGTGTCACACAATGGTAAATATTTTATAGTGACCAAGTACTTTGTAATTTAAAATTTGATCATTAGAAATAACAGTTACACTTTTCCAATGAATCCAAGAAAAAAGTATGCACTCTCTGGACATCCTGCTGTGAAAGAAAGAGTTGAGGTCATAGGCATTGAAACTATGCAACTGAATAATGTTTTCAATGAAGAGGCTTCAAGTCCCATTATTTAGAAATCAGTTAGATACATAGGGCATGATCTTCTGGCCTCGTTACACTCCCGTTCAAGTGTAACGAGGTCTGAGAATAGCGGGAGAGGCCAAAAACGAGGTCCGCGCCGGGCGCCAAACAGATTACGATGCAACCGGCTCGCTCCCGTAGGCGAAATCGGGATCTTGCCGGAGCATGGCGAGAAACCAATTAAGTCCCATCTCCATACAATCACAGAGGGTGACCCCATATCCAAAGGCCTCCCACCATTCAGCGGCCTCCCTAGTAAGTGCTCATGCTGGCGATAATTCGTATTCCTTTTGAAAAGTGTAACTCTGGAGGAAGGGTTTCTGTGGGGAGCTGAGGAAGTTAGTAGCCACCTTTGTTTACAGGCAAAGAGCCAGGTGGTGCAGTTCTGCCACCCCAGTGCTCCGCAGGGGTGGGCTGCCGTGGGACGGTGGGGGGGGGGGGGGGGCGGGAGGTGCAGGGGGGGCCAACTGGGAGGAGCAATCGTCGTAACATCACCATGCCAACCCCTGGATCCCAACACCATTCCGGGGGCAACCCTTGTCCCTGCCCGTCTGCCCCACCAATCACTCATAACCCCCACTGACTGCTGAGGACCCTGGCTGCACGTTTGAAGGCTATCGCTCATGAGGAATTGGAAATCGTGGTTAAGTGAGTACTTCATTCAAGTGGGTTCCTGTGGACGGCTGGGCCATGTAGCATTTTGGAATCATTGCCTCGCATTCCAAGCACACCTTGATGCCTGGACACTGTGCTTGAACACTGTGGGAGGCAACACCACACATGCAGCAACCACTATCCAAACACCCAGGAGATGGGCCTCAGCTCAGGTGACATGTCCACAGCTGGAGTCTGGGTGAGCATCACGGGGCGGGGTGGGGTCGGGTGGGGATGGGGGAGGGTGACAGAGGCACCATAATGGAATGGTTGTGCAAAAAGCTGTTTAATGTGTTGTACAACACCCCATTCCCGATAGTTTCATCTCCCCCCCTCTCCCCCCCCCCACCCTGCAATCCTGCCTAGACTGGTGACATTAGTGACACTCAACATGCCCCTAGCACTATCATTATGTTTTGGTGTTTCCCCAGGATGCACATCTGAGGTGGAGGCAGCCATCTGCTTACCTCCTCTCGTGCCCTCGATGCGCCTCGCGGACGTCCTCTGGGGGCTCTGGGTCCGGAGCGCTCCGGCTCACTTTTTGGTCCACATGCACAGCCGTGCCACCTTGTCCCGTTGTCTGCCTGTGAGATGCAGCCTCATCAGAGGGGTGGAACTCGGGGAGCTGGTGACCGCTATCACCACTCCATGGGACGGGTCAGGCATGGTACCCATCCTCCCGATCGGTGCTCATAGGGCCCTGGAGTCCACCTTGGGATGGAGGATTAGCTGGTTCGAGTCTCGGTCGCCCCTGCATCATCGGCTTTGCCTGCTCTGGCAGTTTCCCATGGTTTGCACCATGGTGACGGCGCCCTTGGTGACTGTTACATGCTCTGCATTGCCTTGGCAATGCCCACTTGCGACTGGGGCAAGCTCTGCAGTGCCTCGGCCATTCCCGTCTGTGAGTGGGACATGTCCTGCAGAACCTCACCAAGGTTAGCCTGGTACTAGGTGACATCCTCCAGAGAGTCCACATACTGCCAAGACCCTCAGACACCAACAATGACGCCTTGGACATCTTCGCTCATGGTGCTGACGGTGTGTACCAGGCACAAATGGTCGCCACCCTAAGCAGTGTTCGCCTCGGTGCTACTCATTGCCATCACGATCTCCAGTGCCCATAGCCTCTGGGACTCCTCCAAGCGGCTATGGATGTGCAGGAGTGATGCTGACATCTCCCTCTGAATTTCCTGGCCACTCCCTACTGTCTTCATCAGCTCCGGGTAACCCTGTTCCAGAGGCTCAGCATTAGGCTGGGACCCAGGTGCCCTCCAACTGCTGTCTCCCGTGGGAGTTCCTGCCTCCACCTGATGTATATCAGCAGCAGTGTGATGCTCACCAGATTGTGCCACAGGAGCCAGACCACTAACATGTCCCACCGAGATGTGAGTATCTGTGCTGGTGGAGGGTGGGGATGACAGCTGTGCTATGACCACGGTGGCATCCTTAGAGCTCTTCTTCGAGGTGTTCTCCTAGAAGTCAGGAGAGGGGGTTACCCGGGATGGGCCGGCACCATTGGCTGGAGGACTTGCAAAAGAATGGACATGTGGTCAGTGGGAGGATGGGTCAGTCAGTAAGGCAATCACTACTCGGGCCGCCCGGGTGGAGCCCAATGGTTCCTTACTTCTGGCATCTTCCAGCCTCCGTGTGGGTGACAGATCTGTCCTTGGCCACCCATGTCACCTCCAGGACCCGCTCCTCGAAGGAGGTGAGGATTTTGTTTGGTACCCGTCCGCCAGTCTGGGCCCTCTCCCGCTAATTGTGGGAGAGCTTTTCCTGAGGAGACACAGAGAAAGTATCATTAACCACACGCGTGGTTCAGTGGTGGGAGAGGGTGTGTGAATGCAGTGTTTTGGGGGGGAAGGAGGAGGGAGAGCTGGGGGCCACTTGGAGAGTTGGGCGGGTGGATGTTCCCTTGCAGGGGTGGGGATATGGGTGGTGTTGGTGTCTCGTCACTTATGCTGCCCGGTGAAGGTCGTTGACCTTCCTGCACTACTGGCCAGTCCTCTTGGCCACACTACTGGAACTAACGGCTGCCGTCACCTCATTCCAGGCTGCACTGGCTGCCTTGTGGATCACCCTCCGGGACCTCCTGGGGGAACAGGACATGCCTTCTGGCCTGCACCTCCCATCAAGGAACCTCCCCAGGTCAGCGCCTCCGGATCTTGGGGCCAGTCTCCTCAGCGCCATTATTGCGAGTTGTCTGGGATTGGATGAGCAATTTCAGCTTAAGTGCTGCTCGACCTTGTTAGCAGAGGGGGCTGGCGGGCGCGGTCCCGGCAAATTGGCTGGTGAAGCGTTATTTGCGGCGAGAAGCCCTAGTGGCTCGTTAAGTGGACCAATTAACGTTGAATTGTGTTGCCGGTTTCGCTGGGCCGAACGCAGGGAAACACCTGGCAATAGGGGCAGTACGGTAGCATACGTGGCTAGCACTTTGGCTTCACAATGCCAGGGTCCCAGGTTCGATTCCCCGCAGGGTCACTGTCTGTGCGGAGTCGCACGTTCTACCCGTGTCTGCGTGGGTTTCCTCCGGGTGCTCCGGTTTTCTCCCACAGTCCAAAGACGTCCAGGTTAGGTGAATTAGACATGCTAAATTGCCCTTAGTGTACAAAACGGTTTGGCGGGGTTGTTGGGTTATGGGGATAGGATGGAAGTGAGGGCTGAAGTGGGTCGTTGCAGACTCGATGGACCAAATGGCCTCCTGCTGCACTGTATGTTCTATGTATTTATGTAATTCCCACTCGCTACAACACTTGGAAATTTTTTTGGAGAATCGTGCCCATATTGTTTGTCCTATACATTGTTGCATTATCAATTCCTGTCACACAAAAGTAAAAATTTCTTCCCGATAAGAACATACTACTGAGGAGCATTGACAGAAACAATATTTTTGTTCTTTCGGAACGATCCGTCCAGTTAATTGTTGTATGTTGACTGTTGTGTTATGTACTCTGGGCTAATACAGGCTGCAACTTGATGCAGCTTTGACCAAAAGATACTCCAGACTTTGAAGTAAGTTCAGTGTGATTTATTGAACTATTAGCACAGTTCTCTATGAGTTCGACTCTCCTACTAATCGTGCTATGGTAACAGTCTAATTATGCAGTCTGCTCTAAGCCATGTGGTGGCTGTGATGCTTCTGATCTGCCCTGTCCTACTCTCTAAATGTTGCCTGTGGAAAGAGACAGAGCATGTGTGCCCTGTCCTTATATATGGGTTGTGTAATGCCCCCTTGTGGCAGTGTCACCTCTAGGTGTCTTGACTGCCCATTGGCCGTGTCCTATTCTATGTATTCATTAGCTGTATGCCTGCATGTCATGACGTCTCTGGTGCTCCCTCTAGTGTTTACTTAGTCGTAGTGTATTTACATTAACCCCTTGTATATTTACAGTGATGCATATCACCACATTGACCACATGCAAGTCTACAACAGTATGCTCCAGGATGAAGTATTCAATTCACAATTCCAAGCTGTTGATCCAGCATGAATCAGTTCTTAACTTGACAAGAACTGAGTTAACACTAAGCAGAGTGGCACTGCTGCCTCACAGCATCAGGGACCCGGGTTCTATTCCAACCTCAGGTGGTTGTGTGGAGTCCACACATTCTCCCTGTGTCAGTGTGTGTTTCCTCCGGGTGCCTTGGTTTCCTCCCACAATCCAAAGATGTGCAGGTTAGGTAGATTGACCATGCTAAATTGCCCCTTAGGGTGAGGTTACAGAGCGGGGGTTTGGGCCTAGGTAGGATGATCTTTCGAAGGCTTGGTGCAGGCTCAATGGGCTGAATGGCCTCATTCTGCACTGTGCAGATTCTATAATTCTTGGTGTGTGATTGTATTTCCTAACGGAGTCAATTTGAGTAAAACTAAAGAAAAACTCCCAAAACATTAGAACAATTGCAAATGTGCACAGAAGTGAATTAGCAACTGGATCAGTGATTGGCATCAAATAAACTAACCTGCAAATTCAACCCACTTATGGGTGATGGTGGCATAAAATGCAATGAGCTGTTCAAAAGTCCATTGACATTGGCGGGACCGTAAAATCCCACCAGCGTAAAATTCAGCCCCATACCTGGGGAGATGGATTTTTTTTTACATTTTTAAAGAGCATCCCGATCTCCGTGGAGCCAGCATTGCCAGCTCTATTGGGCCCTGCACCCGCTTGCATGACCATGTCAGAGACGTCTGCAGAATTTTATTTCTCTTAAGTCCTCCAGTATCTGCCGAGAAAAGCCAGCTGGGGAGCTACAAGCTGTTTTCTTCCCAGAGCCAACACTTTGAGAAAAAGTCAGAAAGTTTTGCCCATAATTTCCAACTAATCAGAGAACGGTAGATTAAAAACAATAAGCAAAGTATGAATGTGTTTGGTTTTCTTCAAATTCTTATTGTCAAGAAGCTGCAGAGTTTCTGAAGAGTCTTCATACATTGGTGATATATTACAGCAATAATTTTAGCTTATGTCTAACTACAAGTTTTTCAACGATCATTCAGTCAGTCCTGAGGAGAGTAATTATGACTTTAGTCCTTGGTTTGTAATGACATTTGAGCAATGAAAAGGAGAGCAGTATTTTTCACCAAAAGTAAGGTTGATTTTAAAGGTAACCAATATGTGATGGTCCCCAGAAATTGAATCTGATTCTGTCGAAGCAACACTACCTTGTTTAACATCTCTTTCCTTCCCAATCAAAGGTTCTATCCACCTCACACCTTTCACACTTTCTCTCACAATCCCACAACAGACATAATGAGAGATGCATTCTAACCACATTGTTTTGTTATGACCCCCTCGCTGGAACTCCCCATTGTAGCGAGAGATCAGGATGCCATTTAAAAATGGCGTCCCAATCTCCGAGGAAATGAAAAGAATCCCCAGCCCCTAGTCCAAACACACCATGGGTGGGTCTCACTGCACAGCCTGCTCCCCCCAACACCCAAACCAGCAGCCCTGGCCCGATTGCGTGCACGCAAAATAATGCATCTTTGCAGTGTCCCTGCCAGCTGGCAGTGCCACCTGGGCACCTTGGTAGTGTCAGGATGGCACCCAGGTGGCACTGTCAGGGTGCCAGGTTGGTATTTCCAGGTGACACCAGCAGTGCCAGGGCACCACTCTGCCCAAAGGGCATGCAGATGGGGGCCTCTGATCCCCTTGGAGGCCCCTGCAAGTGCCATTCTGTCTGGTTTGCGTTGGTGGGGACCTATACCAAACGATGTTTGCCTGAAGTCCCCGAAGCAAAGGGATTGAATCCCAAAGCCTCAGGTACCTCAGGGATCTGCACATTAAGGCTTACTGCCTCACTCTAATATGCAGATTTTCTAAAAGGTGATCCTGCCCATTATGGGAGGGATTCCCCTTCCAACATCTCGCAAGATTGCATTGAATCTCGCTTGGCATTGTGAGCTGGGTAGATCCTGAGAGCAGGGTCTCTCAGCTTTCACTGGTCACGCTGCGCCACGGCAAGCTGCTTGTCCGATGCAGTGTGGCCGGAGGGTCATGCCCTATATATGTTATGATGAAGGCACAATTACTTTTTTATGAAACATCTCTTCCTTTGTTGCCTTCTCTTCAGCTGGAAGGCAGTCAGCATGGTATATCAGGTACCAAAACATGATCTTCAGAGCACATTCAGCATAGGGTGGACTTGTCTATTGCAGTTATCGCCTGATTGAACTTTTATGCTACTGGCTCATTGCAAGGAAGTACCAGTGATATTTGTCAGTTTAGTTAGTCATTAGTTAGGGGCTGGTTTAGCTCACCAGGCTAAATCGCTGGCTTTTAAAGCAGACCAAGCAGGCCAGCAGCACGGTTCGATTCCCGTACCAGCCTCCCCGGACAGGCGCCGGAATGTGGCGACTAGGGGCTTTTCACAGTAACTTCATTGAAGCCTACTCGTAACAATAAGCGATTTTCATTTCTTTTCATTTTCATTTCATTTCATTTGGACATTGAGATATCATTCAGGTCACTGGAGTCTTGTTTGGCAGGGTCCCAGGTTCGATTCCCGGCTGGGTCACTGTCTGTGTGGAGTCTGCACGTCCTCCCTGTGTGTGCATGGGTTTCCTCCGGGTGCTCCGGTTTCCTCCCACAGTCCAAAGATGTGCGGGTTAGGTGGATTGGCCATGCTAAATTGCCCGTAGTGTAAGGTTAATGGGGGGATTGTTGGGTTGCGGGTATACGGGTTACGTGGGTTTAAGTGGGGTGATCATTGTTCGGCACAACATCGAGGGCCGAAGGGCCTGTTCTGTGCTGTACTGTTCTATGTTCTATGACAGTTGTTTTTTTCAGCTTTCCAGGAGCGAGCCACTGAAGAGGACTCACCACAGATTTAAGAGCAAATCACTTCGTTAAAAAATAATTTTTATTCAAATTTTTCAACAACAGTTTTCTCCCAACAATAAAATAAACAAGGCATAGAGAAAACAGAAAGAAAAGCCCCCCCATCAATACAAAGCAATAAATTAATAACAAAAAAGAAAGTAGCAAACATACAGTCGCAGAAACAAACCCCCGTAACAGACCCAAAAACCCACCCCCCCGGGGTTTCTGCTGAGATTGACCACCCTCTAACACTCCACCAGGAGATCAAGAAAAGGCTGCCACAGCCGGAAGAACCCTTGTACCTACCCCCTCAGGGCAAACTTCACTCTCTCCAGTTTGATGAACCTGGCCATGTCGTTAATCCAGGATTCCGGGCTCGGGGCCTCGCGTCCCTCCACTGCAAAAAGAATCCTATGCCGGGCTACGAGAGACGCAAAGGCCAGGATACCGGCCTCTCTCGCCTCCTGCACTCCTGGCTCCGATGCTACCCCAAAGATAGCGAGCCCCCAGCCCGGATCCACTGTGGAACCGACCACCTTGGACAAGGTCTCCGCCACCTCCTTCCAGAACCCCTCCAATGCCGGACACGCCCAGAACATGTGGGTGTGATTCGCCGGGCCACCCGAACACGTACCACACCTGTCCTCTCCCCCAAAGAACCGGCTCAGCCTTGCCCCAGTCATGTGCGCCCTATACAGCACCTTCAGCTGAATTAGGCTGAGCCGCGCGCAAGAAGAGGACAAATTCACCCTCCCCAGGGCGTCCGCCCACGTCCCCTCGTCGATCTCCTCCCCTAGCTCCTCCTCCCACTTTGCTTTCAGCTCCTCCACTGAGGCCTCCTCCCCCTCCTGCATCACCTGATAAATTGCCAAGATCCTACCCTCACAGACCCACGTCCCCGAGAGCACCCTATCCTGCACCCCCCTAGGCGCCAGTAGCGGGAACTCCGCCACCTGCCGCTTAACAAACGCCCTAATCTGCATATACCTGAAAGTATTCCCGGGGGGAGATCCCACTTCCCTCCAACTCCACTAAGGTCGCAAACTTCCCGTCGAGGAATAGGTCCCCCATCCTCCTGATGCCTTCCCTCTGCCAACTCAAAAACCCACCATCTATTCTCCCTGGTGCAAACTGGTGATTGCCCCGTATCGGGGCCCACACTGAGGCCTTTACTTCCCCCCCTATGCCGCCTCCACTGCCCCCAAATTTTGAGGGAGGCCACCTCTACTGGACTCGTAGGATACCTTGCCGGGGGCAGTGGGAGTGAGGCCGTCACCAATGCCTCCAAACTTGTGCCCACACAGGAGCCACCTCCAACCTCTTCCATTCGCCCCCTCCCCCTCCATCACCCACCTACGAATCATTGCCACATTCGCAGCCCAGTAGTACCCACACAGGTTGGGCAACGCCAAACCACCTACCTCCCTGCCTCGCTCCAGGAATACCCTCCTCACTCTCGGGGTCTTCCACGCCAACACGAACCCCAGAATACTCTTATTAACCATCCTAAAGAAAGCCTTCGGAATCAAGATGGGGAGACACTGGAAGAGAAACAAAAACCTCGGGAGCACCGTCATCTTAACCGACTGGACCTTGCCCGCCAAAGAGAGTGGCAGCGCATCCCACCTCCTAAACTCCTCCTCCATCTGCTCCACTAGCCTCGAAAAGTTTAGCCTATGCAGGGCCTCCCAGCTTCTAGCTATCTGGACACCAAGATATCTAAAGCTCCTCTCCGCCCTCTTCAATGGGAGCTCCCCTGTCTCCCTCTCCTGGTCCCCCAAGTGCAGCACAAACAGTTCACTCTTCCCCACATTGAGCTTATAGCCCGAAAAGTCCCCAAACTCCCCAAGTACCTTCAACACCTCTGGCATCCCCCCCCCCCCCCCCCCACCCCCCCCCCGCCGGATCCGCAATGTACAACAGTAAATCATCCGCGTACAGCGACAACCGGTGTTCCACCTCCCCCCCCCGCACAATCCCCCTCCAGTGCTTCGAATCTCTCAGCGCCATGGCCAGGGGTTCAATCGCTAACGCGAAGAGTAATGGCGACAAGGGGCACCACCGCCTCGTCCCCCGGGACAGCCGAAAGTCCTCCGACCTCCTCCCATTCGTCACCACGCTCGCTACCGGGGCACTATACAGCAGCCTCACCCAGCTAATGAATCCCTCACCGAACCTCAATACTTCCCACAGGTAGCTCCATTCCACCCTATCGAAAGCTTTCTCTGCATCCATCGATGCTACTATTTCCACCTCCCCATACGCCAACGACATCATCATGACATTAAGAAGCCATCGCACATTAACATTCAGCTGCCTCCCCTTCATAAACCCCGTTTGGTCCTCATGGATAACCATCAGGGCCACATCTTCCACCCTCCTGGAGAGTATCTTAGCCAACAACTTTGCGTCCACGTTGAGGAGCGAGATCGGCCTGTAAGACCCACACTGGAGGGGGTCCTTATTCTGCTTCAGGATCAGTGAGATTATTGCTCTAAACATCGTCGGGGGCAAAGCAGCCCCCTCCCTCGCCTCATTCAGGGTCCTCACTAACAGCGGGCCCAACAGGTCTGAGAACTTCTTATAAAACTCCACCGGGAACCCATCAGGTCCCGGTGCTTTCACTGTCTGCATGCTCCCCAGCGCCTCCATCAGCTCCTCCAACTCAATTGGGGCCCCCAGACCTTCCACGCGCTTCTCCTCCACTCTTGGGAACTCCAGCTTATCCAGAAAGCGGTCCATCCCGCCCACCTCCCTAGGGGGCACTGACCGGTACAGCTCCTCGTAAAAGGATCTGAACACCCCATTAATGTCTCTACCACTCCGCACCAGGTTCCCTCCTGCATCTGTGACTCCCCCTCTCTCTCTCGCTGCCTCCCGCTTCCGGTGCTGGTGGGCCAGCATCCGACTTGTCTTCTCTCCGTTCTCATATACCGTTCCCTGCGCCCTCCTCCACTGCGCCTCCGCCTTCTGGGTGGTCAGTATATCGAACTCCGCTTGGAGACTGCGATGCTTCCTCAAAAGCCCCTCTTCCAGGACATCCGCATACCTTCTGTCCACCCTTACCATTTCTTCCACCAACCTCTCCCTCTCAACCCTCTCCCCCTCTCCCTGTGCGCACAAGTAGATATCAGCTCCCCTCTAACCACCGCCTTCAGCGCTCCCCAGACCACCCCAACTAGCACCTCCCCATTGTCATTAGCTTCCAAATATCCCTCTATGCACCTACGGACCCGCCCACATACTTCCTCCTCTGACAGAAGCCCCACATCTAACCTCCCCAGCGGGCGCTGGTCCTTCCCCTCCCCCAGCTCCAGGTCCACCAAATTTGGAGCGTGGTCAGATATGACTAAGAGCAAATCACTTTTAATGAATACAAAAGCAAAACACTACAGATGTTGGAAATCTGAAATAAAAACAGACAAAATGTGCTGGAAATACTCAGCAGGTCAGGCAGCATCTGTGGAGAGAAACAGAGATAACGGGTTTGTTCCACCATTCCCCCCACCCCTCCTGTTCTTTCGGTCACCCTGCTGTCAATGGGGTCTCTCGTTTTTCGCACCCTTCATCACTGACGTGACTGGACAATCCCGCTGACAGGGACAGCTATAAAATCCCGTCTGACGTTTCAGCTTGATTACCTGTCATCTCCACCTGAATCTGCACAGATAACCAGGAAGGCAGATTTTATGGCAATCTTTATTGCAAGAGGGTTGGACCATCGTAAGCAAGTCTTTCAGTTGTTACAGGGTATGTGTGAGACCACATCTTTGAGCATTGCCTGTAGTTTTTGTCTCTGAACCAAAACAAGGATGTATTTACGTTTAGAGGGGCAACCACAAATGTTCATTCCTGAGATGAAAGGATTGAGCTATGAGGAGAGACTGAGTAAAATGCACTTATACTCTGTGGAGTTTAGCATTAGAGAGATGAACTCATTGAAATATGTAGGTTTCTGAGGGAGCTTCACAGGGTGAACACTGAGAGGTTGTTTTGCTCACTGAGGAATCTAGCACCGGGGGTGGAGTCTCAGGATAAGGGGTTAATCAAATAGGTTTGAGATAAGGAGAAATTTCTTCAGTCAGCCAGTTATGAATCTTTGGAATTCTCTACCCCAGAGGGTTGTAGATGCTAGGAAGATTTTTGGACACTATGTGAATAAAGGGATTTGGGGCTCAGGCAGGAAATTGGAGCTGGTCGAAGATCAGCATTATTGAACTTTATTGAATAGTGGAGTAGAATCAAGGGGCCAAATGGCCTACTCTTATCCATTATGTTCTTAATAGACTTCAGAAATTTAATACAGAAAAGTGTGAAGTTATAACATTTGGTAGGATGAATGAGGAGAGATAATAAAAGCTTACGCTGTGCAATTTTAAAGGTGAGCAAGAATAGAGACATCGAGAGATGTTTGTGCACAGATCTGAGAAGCTGGCATGAAATGTTAACAAAGCAATTTATAATCCCAGACTTTATAAATAAAAGCATAAAGTGCAAAAGGCAGGAGGTTATGTTGGTCCAATATAAAATTCTAGTTCAACCCAGTTGAAGGATTGTGTTCAATTCTAACATTGCAGGAGGGATATGTCGGCGGAGGAGAGGGTAGAGAGCAATTTACAAGAATGGTTATCATGTCAAGGCATTTGTATGGTAATTCTGGAGAAACTAGAGGAGATTTGGGATGTTTAAAATCTTTCAGGATTTAGATAGAGCATAGAAAGGGAAATTGTATCCAGTCACTGAAAGACCAGTAGCCAGAGTGCACAGATCTAAGGTGATTGGCAAAAGAGCCCACGATAATAGGGAACACAGACATAATAGGGTGAATGCCCTCCTCCAGTGCTGTATTATTAAATTATTCTATACTTCTGGAAATCAGGGAACACTTATGGCGGTCATTAAAATTGAAAAATAATTTGTTGGTTAGTGTTCACAATAAGGTAGTTTGTATATACAAAATGCATACTTGGTGGTCTCATTCCATTTTTGTTATATTCTTGGTGCTGGCAAGTGTTTATTGCATCAGCGATGCTCCTGAGAGGATTTTTCAGGAACATTAAGTTCTTTCTTTTCAAACAAGAAATATTTGTTATTGGTATTTCAAAAAAAAGTCGAACTGCTTACAATAAAATAGTTGCCTTCAGATGTTAGATACCTGTGAAAATGACAAATCAGGTACTTCGTACCAGCAGGAGAGAATAAAGTATAATTTTGCCAAGTCATTATAGTTTTGTGAGCTGCACCAAATGAGCACTTTCTATGTTTTTGCTTCTACTTACAAAGTTAATGTCTGCACTCGGAAAGGTTTGCAAATACACAGCTCCATTTGAACGTATAATTTTGGCATTCAGAAAATCTCTCAGGTAGTATTCACAAATCTATTAGAAATACGAAAGATCAACATAGAAGTTCTGCAGATGAGTTCCTCAAAGTGTGTTGAATATTACAAAGATACAAACTTACAAAATTTTCAGCGGGATTCTCTGCAGACAAGATTCTCCGTTGCACTGGCAGCATGCCCACACCCATGGGTTTCCCACGGCACGGGCTGGCCACATTAGAAAATCTTATTGGCAGGTGGCGGGAACGACGAACCCCACGCCGCCCCGGAAAGCGCGGTAATGGACTGGAGATTCCTGGCCTTTCTCCTTGTCTCCGAGTTGTCACAAGTATCACAATTCTCCTTTATTCTACATATTTGTGAGTTAACTTTATTACATGTTTCTGAATCGACACAATAGTTCAATATTTTATTCAAATGTAAGTAAACAATCCTATGTTAATTTTATTTTCACAGTAAAGGATTGTAATAATTATCAATAAATTCAATGCAGAGCAATGTAGATCAAGAAAGTGAGATTTTACCATGTGCAGATATGAACCTTGCATATGTGTACATGATTGGAAATTACTGACACTGATATAATCACACACTTTGATAGATCATTGCCTTCAAAAGAGAAAGAAGAATACTTAAAGTATCTTAAGAGGTCACAAAATAAGTACTGATGAAGAAATTACTTTTCACTAACCCATCTGGAAAGACCTTAGTGTCTGACCCATCAGGGCATTCATTGGTTTCATAAATAATTTCAGAATTTGTTTTCCACTACTCTTTCTGGAATGCACCTCAGTGTTTAATCCCATTTCGTCTCTGGAGGTTGCTTTGGGATGTTCTATATTAAATGCAAGTTGTTGCTATTGTTCATGCACGAAAGGACTTGTGACCAGATCCAAATTTCTCATGGCTTGCATTTACATCTTCTCAAGCTTTGTTCAAGCCAGAATTTTGTCTATCCCTCAATTGAGATAAAAAGATCCATCAGAGAGAGATTATGGGGGGGATTCTCTAGGTCGAATCCCGCGACGCCGCTCCGACGCTGGGTCACCAATTCTCTGGCAACCGGAGAATCAGTGCCAATGGCACCAGCATGGTCGTCGCAGCGCCAGTCGGGGACCGCTCAATGCGGTCCCCCCCCCCCCCCCCCCCCCCCCCCCCCCCCCGGCCGAATGCCTGCCGAGTTCGGTCGGGTCCCGCCGTCGTTCGTGTGTAGTCCTACCCAGCAGGACCTCGCTGTTCTGGCTGCGAACTGGTTGGGGGGAAGGGGGGATCTGACTCCGGGGGGGCCCCCACAGTGGACAGGCCCACGATCTGGAGCTACCGATTGGCGTGTGGGCTAATTCCGGGCGGGGCCTATGTTCCTCCGCTCTGGGCCACTGAGGGCTCCGCCATGTTGCCCAGGGGCTGGCGCGGAGACGGCAACCCACCCTGATGCGTGGACCCGCGCTGTCCATGGTGCGCATACGCGGACCTGCGCTGGCGCCCCTATTGGCAGCTGGAGCTGCGTGAAGCGCTCCAGTGCTGTGCTGGCCCCCTTGGTGGCGCAGGATCGCTGCTCCTAGCGGCCAAATGACGCCGTTGTAAAACGTTCCATTTATGTTTACGACGGCAACAACACTTAGACCCATTATGGGAGAATCCCGCCCTACGAGTTAGAGAATTATCTGCAAATGCGTCTGCAGTTTAGTCTACTAATCCGCTGTGCTTCTACTTCTCTTTTCTTCTCCCTCCCCTGCCTCTTTTTCCTTCTCTCCAGTTACTTGGGATTGCCATAATTCTATTTGACCACCCTTCTCGAATTCCTCCTGTCAGTCACCCATTCCTCTTCCAATCCCATTGTGTTTAAGTTTCTCAACACCACACCTTTCCATCTGGTCTTAGATCGCTGTTGGAGCAGGCACAGTGGTTCCTCAAACTGGAGCTACTGCCTTCAGGATAGTAAAAAGTTCAAACTTCCTCAAGGCCACCATTGTCAGGTCCTCCACAGGATGGCCTGTGGCCATGGATGTGGCCATCACATGCAGTTTCCCCAGCCCTGCTGACAGAGGCTGCTTCCAGTTCAATTCCAGGTTTCAGGCTCAGTGGGAAGCTCAGTTACAGTCAGGAAGATCCCATTGCTCACAACGTCTCTTCCAATTGCCCCTATTATTGGTCTAACTGGCCTCTTATTGGTCAGGTGGCCTATATATTCTACCTCTAACAATATTGCTTGGAGCCAAATGTTTAATCTAGCCAATTTTGCTCACAGTCCCGTCTCCTACCTCTCCTCCATAGGACCAGGAAATGTCAACCCACAGAGTGGCCAACAAATGCAAATATTTAGTTGTGGACTAACAGGTAAAGTTGTTCACATGAGCTCATTTGGATTGGATTGCACCAAAGATTGGCAATAAATTTCTTGCTTTTCATGATTCGTATGGATGTCTTCATTGAACAAGTGAGACAGGAAATGCCATTGTCAATGATGTTTGCAGATCACACTGAGCAATATGATGGGGTTGATGTGAGCATGATTGAAGATCTTTATAACTGGAGAATAGTACTGGAAGACAAGGGTATCAAAACAAAATCCAATATATGGACCAAAAGTTTGAGCCTACAAGAGGATCAGAGTGAAATGTTTGCATTTTGGTCAGAATTTGTGGGCATGTTCCAGTGAGCAAGTGGTCACTACTTTTATTTCGAGGGAGTTTGATTTTCCTCCACATTCCTTACACTCCATTTTCTTCTGGGCTGATTTATCGGTCAGGAATGCACGGGATCAAAATGCACATCCATTGAGAGCGGATTCCTAATTTTAAATGGGGGTGAAAATTGGATATCACCCTGCACTCATTTTTATCATTCAGGGCGTTGGAATCTCATTAAAAGCAAGCTAGGTTTGAGAGCCCATAAAGAAAATGGAAAGCATCCCAAGGAGTCTGGAACATTTTGAAAGGTATGTGTGAGGTGTTTTCACACCTTCCAATGTCATGATTGGATGCTGCACTGTAATATTGATGTGTTTCTAATGCCGTGATTCATTATGGGGATCTGTCCTTTAAAGCTAAGTTTTTTTTAATACATTTAGATTACCCAACTATTTTTGTCAATTAAGGGGCAATTTAGTGTGGCCAATCCACCTACTCTGCACATTTTTGGGTTGTGGGGGTGAAACCCACGCAAACATGGGGAGAATGTGCAAACTCCACACGGACAGTGACCCAGAGCCGGGATCGAACCTGGGACCTCAGTGCCATGAGGAAGCTGTGCTAACAACTAGGCCACCGTGCTGCCCCAGCTAAGTTGCCCCTTACATTGACAAGCCTTGTGTATTTGTTCACAGGCATTACAGTGATTTTCCAATGGAAAAAGCAGCATAAAGTAGTGAAAAAGTTTACTAAATATTCTGTCAACGAGTATGGTCACCGTTTTTAGTGTGATTTAAATGACTGACTGTGACAAGAAAAAACTAATTTTGATACTTGAAAAAAACCTAAACTACTGCTACCTACATTAACTGACGGACATTCTGCATTGAGATTGAAATGAGCACATGTACTTTCCACCCAGAAAACAGTCTATTGTTTGGACATTCTGAATTCTAGGCTGAATTTTAAGTGCTGATGTGTTGCAACACAGGTGCATCATTCATCTGAGAATCAATGACAGTTTCAAGGAGTTAAAATAATCTACTTTAATTTGGTTTATAGGTCTGTTGACACAATCTAATAGGATTACAAGTATTACCAGATTTATTTCACACGCTTAAGTGTATTTTTCGATCTTTCAGTGTCAATGTTAAGAAGGCTTTTAGTGAATTTTTACCCAAGGTGTGAAAAATAGTTCCCATTGATACAAAATCTGAGGACTTTAGATTGTATTCATTGGTAAGGGGCTATGGAGGAGACATGGAAGGCATAGTGGCAGCATGGGTCTTCTGAGGGGGAATGGAGGCGACATGGGGTATAGAGGTGACATAGGTGATCTGAGGGGTATTGGACGAGGCTTAGGGGTGAGGGATTAAATTTCAGACACCAACATACATGGTAGGAATTGGGATACTGTGTTGGAGAATCAAGTTAGGAATTCCAAGCAGCCAACCTTTACATCAGTACTCCTTCTGTTCAGCTTCCTGACTGGTAAACTGCATTGCAAACCAAAAGACAACAATTGCATGTAAAGTTACATGTGGGTTAGGTGTGCGGGCAACAAATATGGTCAGATCAGGTCTCCCCGAACCCAGAGAAAGATAAGAAAAATTTGAAGAAAGTGCATAGTTTCAAGTACCTGAAGTCAGTGGTGGCATGGGATGGAAATTAAGCAACAGATTAGATCTAGTTGCAGTAATTGGGAGAATATGCAATGAAGTATTATGTGATTGAAAAGCATCGCTGAAACTGAAGGAAAGAATCTATTTAGAGTTACAAGCCTGGCCTTCTACATAGTGGATCAAGTTGGGAAAAATGTAGAGGAGGAACAATGATGCTGAGATGGAGGTGTGGTGTGATAAGTAAAGACAAGTTAGGAACTTGTACATCAGGGGTCAGTGAAGGTTGAGGCAGTGTCTACAAAAGTAGCCAAGAAGAGACCATCCTCAGTCTCTAATGGCTGAAATCCTGATGGACTGGGACGGAGTAAAGGCATCTTGACAGCTGCCAGGATACTGGACATTGGTCTACATCAGAGGTTCTCAACCGGGGTCCATGTAACATTACTGGGGGTCCACACAAAAAAAATACCGAATTGGGGGTCCACGGTGATATTTTAGTGGTCCATAGAGCAATTCTACTTCAGAACAATTGTTATTACTGAGAATTAAATTTTTACAGTAATCTACGCCATATTAAAATACTAAAAGTAGAAATATTCATGTAGCTATGAATTTTTTATGGCAATCAAGTAGAAGAAAAAAACTTTACATTTGACAGTGTCGTAAATTTAAAGTTACCTAGAACAAACGGAGGTGAAAATCACCCATCGTTTCTCCTTGACAAGTTTAATGAATGATTTATAACAGTAATCCCTAGAAACTGTGTATATTTGATATGAATTGGTTATTTTTAGAGTAATTTAATTCAATTTAGTCAGTAAAAAGTTTTTTTCATTACTTTTCATATTAGAATAAGTTTGGCAACGTACGAAAATACCGCTAATCCGTTTCCAACCCTCGCGGTAAGGTAGATGGACTTTAGTCATCGGACAAAATATAAGGATTAGTTTACCACGCATATAAGAAGCTTTTTTTTCTGTGGAATGGCTATGGGGGTCCACAAAAAAAAATTAAGAGGAAAAGTGGTCCATGGGTTAAAAAGGTTGAGAACTCCTGGTCTACATGATGCTTCCGGTTAGTGGGAGGAGCCATGGGCGGAGCCAAGGGTGGAGCCCAGTACAAACTCCTCACGTCCCCCTATGGGCAG
Source organism: Scyliorhinus canicula (assembly GCF_902713615.1). NCBI lineage: Eukaryota > Metazoa > Chordata > Chondrichthyes > Carcharhiniformes > Scyliorhinidae > Scyliorhinus > Scyliorhinus canicula. Next base: position 67,495,561 of record NC_052156.1, on the reverse strand, counting down.
AGTATCATCACACACTAGTTGTACATTAGGGGTGTGGGGAAAATTTGTGATACGGTGGCAACCTGTGATGCCAAGCAGTAGAGTAAGGGAAATTTGTAATTTTTTAAAAGGTCTGTGGAATTTGTAATTAAGACCATAAGTCATAGGAGTAGGATGAGGCTATTTGGCCCATCAAGTCTGCTCTGCCATTCAATCATGGCTGATATGTTTCTCATCCCCAATCTCCTCCCTTATCGCCATAACCCCTGATCCCCTCATTGATCAAAAAATGACAAATAGCTGAAAATAATGTTTGAAAATTACTTCTGCATCAATTGTTAAGAGATTATTTGTAATTTTCTTGGATGATAAAATATACTGGTTCATGTGACCTGATGACCCTTGACCTTGTTGCACGTTTTACTATGGGCGTAAAACGCGTTTATTGGAGTGTATTAACACGCCTCCAAGTTCGACGTGTGCTTAACACTGCTAGGCTCTGTTCTATGTAATTATTTAGCTCTGGAGTCGCCAGTTGCCGTATAGGCAACGTCACAAGTATTCCAAGGTCAAGTTCAAAGTAATAAAGACGATACACCGATTAGTAAAGTTCAAACGATCAATATTTATTATACAGTTATAATAAATACTCATGCACACACTAAGAGACTAAGCTATAACTAAACTTAAGCAAACAGAATACTTATCTAACAGGAACAGGCAAGGTCAGAGAACGAGGCCTTCGTCCTGGTCTTGTACTGCAGCCTTCAGCAAGCGTTCTGGTACTTGGGAGTCTAGTGGGCTTGGATCACGTAGCGAGCGTTGAACTTACGGTTTCGGCGGCTGGTGCTCAACGGCTGGAGTCAGGATGCGAGATGTCAGTCAGAGCCGGAGCACGGGTTTAACAGACCGGACAACACGAGGTCCCTATCTTTTATAGGGGTTCCATTGTCCTTCCCTCTTCTCGGGCGGGCTCTACCTATTGGATCAATTTCTTATCGATACTGGATTAATTCCCCAATGCGAGGGGGTCTCCGTGATGGAGGGGGCGTTTCTTATGTCCTTTTGTTTGGAGGTTTCTGGTGCCTCGATGTCTGGGTCTTGATTAGAATGTGTCCATTCAGAACCAAATGTATCTATTGTGTGGGTGTTCAAGTCTGATGGCCTCATTAGCATGCAAAGCGTTTTGCCATTTGCACCTAGCTAAGGTCTTTTCACCTGAGCCCAAACTGGTTTCTGCTGCTGCAGAATGCAAACTGCTCTTTGCAGACTGCTGTTCTGGCTAAACTGTCTGTTTCCCAGCAGTCTTCCATTTTAGTTTGGCTCAGTGTCCATTTTGCGTGGCCAGCATGGCTACATTCCCTCCTTGTGATCCTCACAATCATACTATTGTGAAGGATCACCTATGTACTTTGCCTCCCTGTGTTCTGACCTCTTGCCAGTTCCTGTTCTACTCTGTTCTAAACTATGGGAAGAAGAGAAAAAAAAATTTTAACTAACATTTCTACTTGGCCCTATGTCAAAAGGGACATGCATTACTACAATTGGGAACCTCTACCTATCACTATTAACCTTAACCTTAACTTAAACATTTAATCACTCTAAAATCTTAACCATTCACACCACAACATCACACTTCCCAACTCGGCAGTCGAGTATGGAACAATATAATACATGGCTGAATTTTATTTACAGAGTGTTGTAATCAGTGAGGGGTTGAGGGGTTTGGTGGAATCCGAAGATGGGGGATTGCACTCTATAGATGGGTGAGGTGCTGGAACGAGAGGCTCTCCTCTTCCATTTCCTCAACCTGAGGGTCTGCACTAGGATGATGAGGATCGCGATCACCAACAGTGATTCGATTATGTAGGACATGGAGTACCACGTCATGAATTTAGTACACCAGGTCTGAACCTCGCTGATCAGAGCTGAGCACTGGGGGTTTGCTGTAATGGAAACATTTACGGTGGGGGTTGTGGGGGAAACGTGTCTTGTTTCCACACATATACATATGACATTAAACAGTAATAAGTGGGCTTCCATCATTTTGCTGTTCTTCTTCTTTCTCTTCCTTCTTCCTCCGGTATTGACAATCCTGGCTTCGACCTCTGTCTCGTCCTTTGAAACCTTTGGGATCAAGCACAGTATCTGTCAATACACAGTTTAAGACCTTTACTTGTTAGTGCATCTGTCTTTCAAATCCCAATTGACCCTTTAAAATGACTGGCTAAGTCACACCCTGTGACTCCCCTCATTTTTTTTTTTCAAAAAGCGAATTTAAAGACCAGCATACACCTAACAATCCTTCCTTCTGCGAGCCGTCTCGCAGGCTTTGCTGATTTACCATCCGAATGTTCCCGGATGTAAATAGCATGTGGGATGGTGGCCGAAGGGCTACCTAACGTAAAATGAAAACAAACTTGGAAATAAACATCCGAATGAGTTGCGTATGGGCCGCTACGGGTACGAGTTGGATGGGATCCCCGGGTAGGGCGTGCTGTGCCATACCCGAGCTTGGCTGACCAAGGGTTGGTTCTCAGACAGGGCGGGTCCTCAGTGCCGTTTGTCCACTGCCTGAGTAACCTGGAAAAAACGGGTACGAATGTGTTTACCATGACTTGCAGCCTCTATTTCGCCGAATAGAGGGGCACCTGAAAAAGAAACCAAGGGAGCCAAGATGCTCCAACTGAGGACATGAGCTGGTCTTCAGATATTTTAGACGATACGGTGAGCTGCTCACCAGGCTGTCACAAGTGTTACAACTTTGGAAAAGATCTCCAATCAAACCGAAGTTCTCAAAGGTATCTGCGGACAAGCTAACGTGTATGTGAGGTGGTCACAATCTTTTCAGCTGAAAAGAAGATGTCCATCCTCCAACTGAAACATTTACATTCCTGAAAACAAACAAACATAAAACGAAGACAAACATACGTGCAGGTTCCATCAGAAAGGACATCGTTTCCCTCAAACGATTCCTATCTTGCATCATCTGGACACCTCACTTTGATTCTGCCTCTGTGAACAGGGTCACAAAGGGGTTGCCGTGTCGGGAGTCAGACACCGTGTCGTCCTGCTCTCCCGGATCCCACACCCTTGTGTGGATCAGGCATGCTATTTTTGAATTGTGTGACCGGGGGTCACTCTCGTCATTGCGGACAAGTCTGTAGAAATTGTCCCTGTGCCATTGTGTAGCGTCGAGTGTGTTGTCGGGGTAGTCGGGGTCGAGTGGTGGTTCTGGATATTTGAGGTAGGTGACTTCCATGGGGTCACTGGAGTCGGGGTCGTAGTTGGTGCAGTGTGGGCTGTATGGCTGTGTGGTGTCGCTGTCTTCAGAGTCAGTGTCAGTCCTGCTGTCTCTGCTGTGGCAGCTTGTGGGCGTGTCGGGGCGTGGTCTGTAGTGGTCTGTGGGCGGAGTCGTGGGCGAGTCCGTGGATGAACTGGTCTGTGAGGGGGATGGTGGAAAAGTGTCTCTGGTGGGCGGGGTGGAGTGTTCTGCTGCATCCAGCAGGACATGGTGAGCATGGTTGGCCTGTGTTCCATATGCCTTTAACTGGTTTATATGGAACCACGCGGTCTTCCCATTAGGATACTTTATCCTGTAAACGGAGGGGCTAATTTTGTCCGAAATTGAGTAGGGACCGGAATATTTTGGAGCCAAAAAACTGCTGGGGTTATAAACAGATAACATTACCTGTTGCCCAACCTGGAATTCTGTGGTGTGGACGGTCTTATTGAAACAGGCAGTCCGTTGCTGTCGGCGTTTCCCTAGCTGGACTGCGGCTGCGAGCTGTGCAGACCTCACAGTCTCAACTAGATCTTTAACTGCCTTTTCATGTGTGAGGGCCGTCACTTCGGGGCTTGTCATGTCCAGTCCTAAAAGGAATTCTGTACCTTTCATAGGGCGTCCGGTCATGAGTGTGTGTGGTGTGTATCCTGTCGATGTGGAGACAGTGTTCCTTATGAACATAAGTGCAAATGGGAGCACTGAATCCCATGTGGAATTATTCTCTTGGACCATTTTCCTGAGGGTAGTTTTTAGGGTCCGATTCATGCGCTCCACAATCCCGCTGGACTGTGGATGATACGCAATGTGGAAGTTCTGTTTGATTCCGAATATTGTCAGGACGTTCCTCATGACCCGTCCTGTAAAGTGAGATCCCTGGTCCGAATCGATACTTCGGGGTAAACCCCATCTCGTGAAGATGTGGTGGGTCAGGATCTTTGCAGCTGTCTTTGCTGTATTTGTTCGTGAGGGAAATGCCTCTACCCACTTGGTAAAGGTATCTATCACAACCAGAACGTATTTATAGCCATTCCTACAAGGGGGCAATGGACCTATAAAGTCGATCTGGAGGTTTGTCCAAGGGCCGTTAACTGGGCGAGTATGCCGAAGTTGTGCTTTCTTAGAATACCGCTCCGGGTTATTCTGAGCACAAATCAGGCAATTCTCTATGTAGTGCGTTACATCATTCCTGAGATTAGGCCACCAACAGAGTTGCCTGAGGTGCCTCGTTGTTGCATCAATTCCCTGATGCCCGTGTCCGTCATGGAACAAGGCAATCATCTGATTCCTGTCCTGCTGTGGGACCACATAAAGTTGGTCCTTAATGATCACACCCTCATGTGTGGTCAGTGCGTGTTTAAAGTGCTCGTACGCAGGCACAAAGTTTCCCTTGAAAACCTCCCTGAGGTCTCCGTCCTGTTTTTGTGCTGCCACGAGATCTTTAATATCAGTCTGTGAGACTTGGACTGCGCTCACAGGGGCGCTAGCTGGTGCGCTAGCTGGGGGGGTCCATAAGTGTCCTCTCCTGGAACCTGCCTTAGCCAACGCGTCGGCCTTTACATTCCCAGGGGGTGATGACCTATGGTGGCTGCGAACTTTTATAATGCCGAAGGTCCTGTCCTTCGCTTTCTCTAGGATATGCTGGAGTAAGGGGGCTGATGGAAGGGGTTTTCCGTCTGCGGAGACAAAACCTCGTGTCCTCCACAGGGGCAGAAAATCTGTTAGGCTATTGCAGACATATAAGCTGTCTGAATATATGTCTGCTGGGCTGGGGAAAGAATCGGGGTGGTCCACTATGTACGCTATGGCTGCTAGCTCTGCTGCCTGCGCGCCTAAGTGACCCGGTAACTTAAGAGCTATCTCTTCGAGAGCGCGCCCCTGCGCGTCCTCTACATAGATGCCGCATCCTGTGATACGCTCACCATTTAAAACTGTGGAGGAACCGTCTACATAAATCCTCAAGGGTCCACACGTGTCTGTGGGCTGGGGGCTTTGTTTCGGGTTCCCTATCTTCCTGGGGGGTGTTTTTGCTAAAAAGGGTCCTGTGTTATGCAGGGGAGCGATAATTTCACAGTCATGGGGCTGTCCGGGGTATTGGAGGTTGTCTGCTAAGTATGTGTGGGTGCGTGTCCGTTTCACTGTAATGTCCCGTCCTTGTAAAAGTAGGGTCCACCTAGCTGCCCTAATCTGGCTAACTGAACCGTCCTTCAGTCGACCGTCTAGTAGTAGCTGTGTGGGTGTATGTTCGGTCAGAATAGTAATGGGGTTGAGTCCGGTGATGTATGAGAAATACTGCACTGCCCAGAAGACAGCAAGGAGGTGCCTCTCACAGGCCGAAAATCCTTGTTCTACTGGGTCTAACAGTCGGGAGGCATAAGCCACTGGTCTTAGCTGCTCGTGCCGTTCTTGAAGCAACACGGCCGAGAGGGTTAGATCTGTGCTAGCTACCTCGATTGCGTACGGTGAAAGTTGGTTGGGGACTAGCAGCGCGGGTGCTGCACTAAGGGCTCGTTTCAACTCTTCCACAGCGCCTGTATGCTGCGGAAGCCATTCCCAGGGGGCTCCTTTCTTAAGGAGGTCTGAAAGTGGGGCGGCTTTTGTCGCGAATCCGTCTATGTGGTTCCGACAGTAGCCAACCAGTCCTAAAAACGACCGGAGGGCTGAAACATTCTGGGGAAGGGGCAATTTGACAATCGAATCAATTCTTTTGAATTCGATTTCGCGTTTGCCGTGCGTGATGACTGATCCCAAATACATCACTTTACTTTCCAATATTTGGGCCTTTTTCGGGTTAACTTTACAGCCAATTTCAGTTAAGAGTTCCAGGAGTTCGGCCAGAAGCGAAATGTGCTCTGCCTTTGTGTCTGTCTGCAGTAGTAGGTCGTCTACATACTGTACCAGACATTCGGGTCGGGAAAATTTTTCTAATCCACTTGCCAGCTGTCGGTGGAAAATGGAGGGTGAATTGTGGAATCCTTGTGGGAGGCATGTCCACGTGTACTGCTGCGTTTTAAAAGTGAATGCGAATTTGTATTGGCACGCTTTTGCCAATGGTATTGACCAGAATCCATTACTGATGTCCAATACCGTGAAGTACTTGGCGTTGAGACCCTGCTTGAGCATGGTCTCGGGACTAGTAGCTACCGTTGGGGCTACTGCGGGGGTTACTTTATTGAGTTCCCGATAATCGATGGTCAGACGCCATGATCCATCGGGCTTCCTCACTGGCCAAATAGGGGCATTGTTGGTGGAGGCTACCGTTCTCAGTACACCTTGGTCCAACAAGCTGCCTATAACTTTTTCTATTTCCACCTCTGCTTCAAGGGGAAATCTATACTGCTTTTGCGGTCGGGGGTCCTGTCCGGTAACATGAACTTGTCCAGTCATTCTGCCACAGTCATGACGGTGACTTGCAAATGCTGTCCTGTGTTTGTTCAGTAGGGCCTTAATTTGTCGGTCGGTGTGGAGTGTAGTCAGGTCGAATGAGTACTCTCCCACTGCGCTAATCCGATTAGCGTAGTCTCCTACTGTGAGGGTGGCTGGGGCTCTGTCTGATCTCGCCATTCGCCAGACACACTGGTTCACTGGGTCGAACGACAAGCTGTGAGCGTTCATAAAATCTATCCCCAGGATGTGCTCTGCTGTCCGGGGAAGATTTACTAAAACTACGGGGTGCCTTGTGCTAATGTTCCCTAGCTGAATTGCTATGGGTGCTGTAATGTGTCCCTGCTGCGAGTGTCCGGTGAACCCGCTAAGTGTGATGGTGGAGGTGGTCGGCCACGTGTCTGCGTGTGCCGTGGTTGTGGAGTTAATGGTGGTGCGGGATCCTCCTGTGTCCCACAGTAACTCTATGGGCTTCCCTTTGACTTTCGCCGTGACTACGGGCCTCCCTGATGAGTCCCATAGTGTGTCACAGACCCAAGTGGGGGAGCCCGAACACCGTCAGTTCGTCTCGTCCACATTGGTGGGTCCTGACTACTGTTACATTGTGGATGGGTTTTGCTTTGTTGCGGTTCAGAGTGCCTGTCTGCTGGCCTCTCTGAGATCGCTGGGGTGCTTGGCACTCTTTAGCCCAATGCCCTAACTGTCCACAGTTATAGCATTCCTGTCCTTTCTGTTGTGGGCTGCTCTTGCCTTCATTTACCCATGCGGGCTTCTGGTGCTCTCTGACTGCTTGGATATCTGCAGCAGCCTGAGCCTCTTCTGGGGATCTAACTTTTCCTTTCGCCTGAAGCGATTGCTCCCAAGCGCGGGACAATCTTTTCAGGACCCATTTTTCGTTATGGGCCTCTTCTGAGGGGTCGTAACTATTGCAAGCGCTCTGTCCTGCTTCTGTTGCGTGTGAGATAATTGTGCGCGTCCACTTAACCATGTTTTCGCGGGTTAAATGCGCTCTATCTAGCTGTCCGAAAACTGCGCTGAAATGAATCCACAGCCTTCCTGCGAATGCTGTGGGGTGTTCGGATCTCTTCTGCCTGCACTTATTCAATCCTTCTACGGGGTCACCTCTATTGTACCCGATGGCATCTAAAATGGCAGTGTGCATCTCCTCTAGGCTGCCTCCTGCCACGTTCTGTGGGTCGGGGAGGGCTGCCACTACACTCTGGTCTAAGCTCAGCACGGTGAGCTTAACCTGCTCTCTCTCATCCAGGCCGTACATGGTAGCCTGCTGTTTTACTTTAGCGAAGAACTGGTGGGGGTCTGCGGTGGGGAGGAACGGAGTGATCTTTTCACAAGCGTCCCTTAGCTGGGTTACTGTTAAAGGGGTGGTGTAAGTTATGTCTGGGGCGCCTTCTGATTCGGCTTTCCTCTGTGTGGTTACGGGATTCATGGGTGCGGTTATGATCTGAGCTGTGGGGGGTTGGGGTGCCTGTCGTTTCTGCTGAGCTGCGGGCGCACATGTTCCCTGAACGTAACGCTGCGCTGTCTCGCTTAATTCCTGCCAATCTGGGGCATTTTCCCCATCTAACTGAGCTCCAAAGGTGCTTTGGAAGCCATTCTGCACCGAAAGCAGAGATTGCAGTTCCGCAATCTGTTTCCTGCATTTCGCGTGGTCAACTGTGCTTTGTCTTTGTTCGGTCGTTGCAGCGTGGAGTGCTCTCAAAGCTGCTTTGAGATCGGAACATTGCCTCTGCAATGCCTCCACCTGCTTTTCCGATTCCTGTCTTATCAGAACGGCACGTTGCACGTCCTGATAGGCTTTCTCATACTGGGTCTGGGAACTGTTCAGATGAGCTAGACAAGACTGGTGAGCCCTCTTGGCATCATCCACCTCTCTACCCTTCTCTGCCAACTTCCCTTTTAATTCCAGGTTTTCTTTCTCGATGTCCCTGACATCGACCTTACTCATTCGGTTCCTTTCCTCTAAATCTGCCCGGAACGTCCTGATGACCTCCTCTGCGCCTCGCAACTGTGCCAAGCAGGACACAATCGCCATCGGCTTGCGTGCTTTACCTAAACTCTTTTTGTGTATTTGAGAGAGGTTCTCCCACCAAGTATGACCTATACTTCCGGGACCTGTCTCCTCATTTGCACAAAACTCTTTCCAAAGGGGCCATCCCTTTCCCTGCAGATATTTGCGGAGTTCCAGCTCCCACGTGGGACACTGGCCTACCCTGCTACTGCTGCTGGTCGCTGCGACCACAAACTTTGCTGGATCCATCAGACGTTCCATTGCCTGCATGGCCATTTTCTCTGACTCTCTTTTTATAATTTGGAACAGGGGGTTGTTGGGGTGGTGTTTCGAAAAAAGGGTACGGCTTACGCTATTTTCCGATCACAAAACTACCGAAAGTTTGTCGCAACAAAAAGCTTCCAGTTTTACCTTACAGCCCTGTTAGTACGCATGCACTAAAACACACTTCCGAATTTCGCTTATTATTTTGAACACCTTGAATACTTGTGATCTCTTTCTTTCTCTGCAATTTGGAGTTCTAATTCAAATTTCAGGGTCTTGGACACTGTGGTGTTTCCACTTACAACAGGGTCCCGGCGGATGTCGCCACTAAATGTTGCACGTTTTACTATGGGCGTAAAACGCGTTTATTGGAGTGTATTAACACGCCTCCGAGTTCGACGTGTGCTTAACACTGCTAGGCTCTGTTCTATGTAATTATTTAGCTCTGGAGTCGCCAGTTGCCGTATAGGCAACGTCACAAGTATTCCAAGGTCAAGTTCAAAGTAATAAAGACGATACACCGATTAGTAAAGTTCAAACGATCAATATTTATTATACAGTTATAATAAATACTCATGCACACACTAAGAGACTAAGCTATAACTAAACTTAAGCAAACAGAATACTTATCTAACAGGAACAGGCAAGGTCAGAGAACGAGGCCTTCGTCCTGGTCTTGTACTGCAGCCTTCAGCAAGCGTTCTGGTACTTGGGAGTCTAGTGGGCTTGGATCGCGTAGCGAGCGTTGAACTTACGGTTTCGGCGGCTGGTGCTCAACGGCTGGAGTCAGGATGCGAGATGTCAGTCAGAGCCGGAGCACGGGTTTAACAGACCGGACAACACGAGGTCCCTATCTTTTATAGGGGTTCCATTGTCCTTCCCTCTTCTCGGGCGGGCTCTACCTATTGGATCAATTTCTTATCGATACTGGATTAATTCCCCAATGCGAGGGGGTCTCCGTGATGGAGGGGGCGTTTCTTATGTCCTTTTGTTTGGAGGTTTCTGGTGCCTCGATGTCTGGGTCTTGATTAGAATGTGTCCATTCAGAACCAAATGTATCTATTGTGTGGGTGTTCAAGTCTGATGGCCTCATTAGCATGCAAAGCGTTTTGCCATTTGCACCTAGCTAAGGTCTTTTCATTGAGCCCAAACTGGTTTCTGCTGCTGCAGAATGCAAACTGCTCTTTGCAGACTGCTGTTCTGGCTAAACTGTCTGTTTCCCAGCAGTCTTCCATTTTAGTTTGGCTCAGTGTCCATTTTGCGTGGCCAGCAACAGGAAAGAATTTCAAATAGAAACCGTGTACTGCAGACGCAAAGGATAGCTGTAAGCAGAGGAACTGGAGTGTGAAGGCACAGAATGAGACACAAAGCGATAGCAGACAGATGCAGAAAGAGGAATGCACCAAATTATCGTCAGAAGAAGAATCAAATCTCTCTCAGAAAGAGTTAATTGTTCCTTTTGGCAAAAAAATGGTACAGGAGCTCTTAGAGGCAATGAGCAAGCTAGCTAAAGAGCTCCAAAACCTGGAAATCGCTGACTGAACCGTGAAGCAGGGTGTTATTGGTTGGTTAGTTGAAAAGGAACTCTGGAAGGCTACACTCTCAGCACTGACATGATCCAATGAGACAAGCTTTGTGGAAGAGTGTCTTGTTGATTGTAATAATACCTGTAAAACTCGGACATGAAAGCTATTGTCGGAAAAGACTCGTGACCTAACTTGTATGATTAAAGAACAGCATATTGTGGAGGTGTATACTGACGTAGTGCCATACATGCTGAAGAGCGATACTTGTGTGAGATATTCCTGTGTTGTATCGACTATTTTAAGTGAATCTAACCTTTTAATTTGAAGAATAATTTGCCTGTTGATGCGACCATCAATTCACACGAGACAGAGAGTTGAAGTGAACAGTGGTTTTAATCAGCTAGAACTGTGCTAGAACTGTGCCTGCCTGCGACTGCTCTGCACTGAGAGCTGCCTGCAGGGCAGCAGATCTATATACCTCCCCCAAGGGGGCGGAGTCAGGGGCCGAGCCCACAAGGGCACCAACATGATACAATGCAGTGTAATACAATACAATGGTCCATAGATGGAGCCCACGAGGGCACCAACATGCTACAGTGCGATGTAATACAATACAATGGTCCATAGGTGGAGCCCACAAGGGCACCAACAAAGTACAATGCAGTACAGCGGTGAATGGTTGCCGTAATACATTCACCACATTCACCCCCGTTAAAAAATTGAAGTCCAGCGGGGTTGAAGTGGCTCACAGTTTGAGTCTGTTCGGTGCCCTAATCATGCGCTGCGATCGCCTGAGCTCTGGTTTCGCTGCGGGCACAGGTGTTGAACTCGTTGGTGTGGGCACGGGTGTTGACTCCGGGAGCGTGTCTTCTGGAGCTTCATCCTTGTAGGTCAGCGATGGAGGGAGGATGTGTAGGAGGCGGGGTGTAGGCCATGCAGGGGCGGGGCGCTGTTCGGTGTAGGTTGGGGGGGGGTAGATGATGGTCATAGGGGATCCTGTGGGTGCCAGGTCCCAGAAGGAGACTGCATCTTGTCAGCCGTCGTGGTGCGCCACGTAGGCATACTGGGGGTTGGCATGAAGGAGCTGGACCCTCGACCAGGGGGTCGGGCTTATGGCTCCTCACCTACTTTCGGAGGAGTACGGGCCAAGGTGTCGTCAGCCATTCCGGAATCGAGACGCCGGAGGTGGATTTCCTAGGGAAAACAAATAGGCGGTCATGAGAGGTCTCATTCTTGGCTGTGCAAAGGAGTGACCTAATGGAGTGGAGTGCGTTGGGGAGGACCTTCTGCCAGCGGGAAACTGGGAGACTCATAGACCGTAGGGCCAGGAGGACGGCCTTCCATACCGTCGCGTTCTCCCTTGCCACCTGTCCGTTTCCCCGGGGGTTGTAACTAGTAGTCCTGCTTGAGGCGATGCCCTTACCGAGCAGGTACTGACTCAGTTCGTCGCTCATAAACGAGGAGCCCTGGTCACTGTGAACATAAGTGGGGAAACTGAACAAGGTGAAGATGCTATGCAGGGCCTTAATGACGGTGGTTGTGGTCATGTCGGAGCAAGGGATTGCAAAGGGGAGGCGGGAGCACTCATCAACGACGTTGAGAAAATACGTATTGCGGTTGGTATAGGGGAGGGGTCCTTTGAAGTCGATACTGAGGCGCTGGAAGGGCCGGGTTGCCTTCAGCAGATGGGCCTTATCTGGTCAATAGAAGTGCGGCTTACACGCCGCGCAGATTTGGCAGTCCCTAGTCATGGCCCTGATCTCGGTGGAGTAGGGCAGGTTGTGGGCCTTGGTGTAGTGGAGAAGCCGGGTGATCCCTGGGTGGCAGAGGACGTTGTGGATGGCCCGGAGGCGGTCATTGTGCGCGTTGGCGCATTTGCCGTGGGACAGGCCATCTGGGGGCTCATTGAGCTTCCCAGGATGATACACGATATCGTAATTATAGGTGGAGAGTTCGATCCTGCACCTCAAGATTTTATCGTTCTTGATCTTGCCCCACTGCATGTTGTCGAACATGAAGGCTACCGACCATTGGTCGGTGATGAGAGTAAACCTCTTACCAGCGAGGTAGTGCCTCCAATGCCGGACAGCTCCCACAATGATTTGAGCTTGTTTTTCGACTGAGGAGTGTCAAATCTTGGAGGCGTTGAGGGTACAGGCAAAAAAGACTACAGGCCTGCCTGTCTGATTAAGGGTAGCGGCGAGCGCGACCTCTGACGCGTCGCACTCCACCTGGAAAGGGATGGACACGTCCACCGCGCACATGGTGGCTTTGGCAATATCTGCCTTGATGCGGCTGTAGGCCTGGTGGGCCTCAGCCACCAGTGGGAAGATGGTGGCTTTGATCAGAGGGCGGTCTTTGTCCGCATAGTTGGGGACCCACTGGGCATAATAGGAAAAGAACCCGAGGCATCTTTTCAGGGCCTTGGGGCAGTGGGGGAGGGGGAGTTGCAGGTGGGGGCGCATGCGGTTGGGGTCGGGCCCTAGGACTCCGTAGCCTGTGGTAGTCACCAGTGTTGTATATATCACATACATGAGATATAATACAGTAAGGCTCCTGTACTACAGGTACGGGGGTAGTTCCCTGCCTGCTGGCTCCGCCCAGTAGGCGGAGTATAAATGTGTGTGCTTTTCGAGCTGCAGCCATTTCGGCAGCAGCTGCAGGAGGCTACACATCTCTGCTTAATAAAGCCTCGATTACTCTCTACTCTCGTCTCGTCGTAATTGATAGTGCATCAATGGTCAGTCGGGTTGTGCGGAAAATGCATTTCTCCTTGTTACAAGTGAGATTGAGGGCTTGGGCGGTTTGGAGAAACGTCTGAAGGTTGGCGTCGTGATCGTCCTGGTCGATGGTCACGTCGTCCAAGTACAAAAATGTGGTCCGCAGCCCGTACTGGTCCACCATTCTTTGGAAGACCGAGACGTCGTTGGTGATGCCGAAGGGGACCCAAAGGAAGTGGAAGAGGTAGCCGTCAGCCTCAAAGGCCGTGTAGTGGTGATCCTCCAAGCGGATTGGGAGCTGGTGGTATGCGAACTTCAGATCTACCGTGGAGAACCCCAGGTAGTGTGAAATCTGATTCACCATGTCTGCTATCCGGGGAAGGGGTACGAATCGAGGTGCATGTACCAGTTTATGGTTTGGCTGTAGTCTAAAAACCATCCGGTTCTTCTCCCCAGTCCTGACGACCACCATCTGGGCTCTCCAGGGGCTATTACTGGCCTCGATGATCCCTTCCCTCAAGAGCCGCTGAACCTCGGACTTGATAAAAGTCCTGTCCTGGATACTGTACCCCCTGCTCCTGGTGGTGATGGGTTTACAGTCGGCGGTGAGGTTCGCAAAGAGCGGGCAAGGGTCGACCTTCAGGGTCACGAGGCTACATACAGTGAGAGGGGGTAGGGGCCCACCGAACTTCAAGATCAGGCTCCTAACATTGCACTGGAAGTCCAGTCCCAACAGGAGAGGAGTGCAGAGATCAGAGAGTACATGTCGTTTAAAATTGGCGTCCTCGGTGCCCTGTATCGCGAGGTTCGCGACACAGTACCCCCGGATCTGCACTGAATGCGATCGGGAAGTGAGGGAGATTGTTTGAAATGCGGGGGAGATTTGGAGAGAACAGCGCCTCACCGTGTCTGGGTTTACGAAGCTCTCCGTGCTCCCGGAGTCAAGCAGGAAGGGCGTTTCGTGCCCATTGACCCAGATGGTCATCATCGAGTTCCTGAGGTGCTTTGGGTATGACTGGTCGAGGGTGACCGCGCCGAGTTGCGGGTAGCCGGTGTGGTCGGAGGTGGTGGGGTGGTCCCAAGGTGGCTGGTCCTGTCGGTCACACGTATCGGGTGGCGATGAAGATAGCGGCCAAGATGGCGGCCCCCGTCAGTCGCATATGGCGGGCCGTGTGGGAGACGGCGGCCAAGATGGCGCCCCCCGTGAGTCGCACGTGTTGGGTAGAGTTGATGATGTTGTCCCCACGGACAACATGAGGCAGATGACGCATCCGGAGGGGGCGGAGCCGGCAGGCATGCAGCTACGTTGCGGGGTCTGCGGACCTCTGAGTCTGAGAGTCGGGCCTATGATTTGGAGGTCTTGGACTTGGCCAGACAAACTTTGGCAAAGTGTCCTTTCTTGCTGCAGTCGCTACAGGTCGCATTCCAAGCCAGGCAACGCTTCCTGGGGTGCTGATCCTGGCCGCAGAAATAGCAGGGTAGCCCCCCGGGTTGGGTGGGCAGCTGCACGGCGCAAGGCTGGGGCACCCTCTGGTCGGGTGTCCACGAGGGGGTCACGTGGTCGGAGGGGAAAGCGTTGAGGCTCTGAAACGCTACTTCTAGGGAGGTGGCTAGTTTTACCGTCTCTTCTAGGTCGGGGGCGCCCTTCTCGAACAGGTGCTGTCTGACATAGTTGGACTGGACTCCAGCCACAGAGGCATCCCGCATGGTGAGTTCCACGTGTTGTGAGGCCATGACAGCCTTGTAGTTGCAGCTTTGCGCGAGTACGTTCAGGTTGCGTAGGTACTCCTCCAGCGATTCTCTGGGGCGTTGGCGGCGAGTGGTGAGGAGATGCCGCGTGAACACTTCGTTCACTGGCCTCACGTATTGCCTTTTCAGGATCGCGACCGCCTCTGCATATGTGGTCGCTTCCTCGATTTGCATGGAGATTCTGTGGCTCACCCGGGCATGGAGGAGGCTCAGCTTCTGTTCGTCGGTGACGAAGGGCGAGGAAGATACGTCGAGGTAGGCCTCAAAACAGTGGAGCCAGTGCAAAGAATCCCTTTGGCTTCAGCGACCTGTGGGTCGAGTTCCAGTCGATCAGGTTTGAGGTTGCTTTCATCGCGATGTTGTAGCTGATTAAATTGATGCGACCATCACTTCATACGAGACAGAGAGTTGAAGTGAACAGTGGTTTTAATTAGCTAGAACTGTGCCTGCCTGTGACTGCTCTGCACTGAGATCTTCCTGCAGGGCAGCAGATCTATGGACCTCCCCCAAGCCAGGGGCAGAGCCCACAAGGGCACCAACATGATGCAATGCGGTGTAATACAATACAATGGTCCATAGGTGGAGCCCACAAGGGCAAAAACATAGTACAATGCAGTACAGTGGTGAATGGTTGCTGTAATACATTCACCACACCTGTAAATTCAGTTTTAATTTGTATTGATTCCAAATCATGCTAAAGTAAAAGCTTCAAAAAGTATAAACTTTTGGCAGTGTCTTCATTTGGTGGTCCTTTAGTAAATTTGGTTAATTTGATTTATGACCCCCCTTCCCCTCCACACACACACACACACACACAAACAGGGATCAGAACAAAATACCTCTGAATTTACACGTGGCAACTTCAAAGTGATGTGTGTGCAGCCAATGGCTTCCTGCACCATGGAAATGCCTGATATCCTGACAAAGCCACTCCACCTGCATCCGCCTAGAAGAGAAGACCATGTATTGCCTTCTCTTTGAATGCAGAGTGTTGATTACCTACTTTATAATAATAATAATCTTTATTGTCACAAGTAGGCTTACATTAACACTGCAATGAAGTTACTGTGAAAAGCCCCCAGTCGCCACATTCCGGTGCCTGTGTACACGGAAGGAGAATTCAGAATGTCCAATTCACCTAACAGCATGTCTTTCGGGACTTGTTGGAGGAAACCCACAATTAGGGTTAGGGTTAGGGTTGGGGGGGGGGGGGGGGGTTGTTGGGTTACGGGTATAGGGTGGATACGTGGGGTTGAGTAGAGTGATCATTGCTCGGCACAACATCGAGGGCCGAAGGGCCTGTTCTGTGCTGTACTGTTCTATGTTCTATGTTCTAAACCGGAGAACCCGGAGGAAACACACGCAGACACGGGGAGAATGTGTGCTCCGCACAGACAGTGACCCAAGCTGAGAATCGAATCTAGAACTCTGGTGTTGTGAAACAACAGTGCTACCCACTGTGCAACCGTTCTGCCCTATGACCTATGCAACAGGGTATAACAGTTGAATGATGGAGATGATGCCTTTATCTGCCTGGAAGGATGAAGACATGCAGAAGTTCACGACCATAGTCACCTTCACAGCCATGACAGTCCCATCCTCACTCTGCTCAGAGAGAGATGGTCTGCTTGCAAGAGGTAGCTGTTTTCAAAGGGTACCTCCTTAATGAAATAGAGACTTCATGCACACTGTTTCTACCTTAGTTTGAGGAAGGACAATTCCTTTCCTTGATCCTAGGTAGATTTTACCTTCTCCTTGGAGCCTTTTGCCCCTTTCCCCTCTTTATTCTTTAATCCTCTTTGTCATCCTCTTGTGGTTCCCCCTGCTCACTCTCCCCTTGGCATATGAATTTAAGGGAAATGACAGTATCCTTGACTGGAGAAATTGGTCGTGAGCAGAATCCTTGAAATGATGACCAATGTCGTCACTACTCCCTGTAGACTTTAGCAACTTCAACTAGCAGTACAAATGTACAAACATTTTTACTAACTCTGCAACGGTCAGTAGAAATCAATCAGTAACTAACCTGAGAGCAGTTGATGATCTCTTTAAATGGTGCTGAGCCTGCCCTTCCTGCTACTGATCACATGTTCACATTCTGCGGTGGCTTTAAGAGAGGGTATTAGCTGGAGCATTCAGTGGGAAAATACGCTGCTTTGTCAAATCAACAGTGAAAGCTGACTGGCATCACAACCTGTCTACTCTCTATGCTCTCACCACAGGTCATAGCAGCTGTGCCAACAACCTAACCAAACTAGTGCCTGACATGGTTCACACTGGGAGCATGCCTGCAGTCTAAACAATATTTCAGATCCAAAGCAGCAACCGTAGCTCTGGAAATGTGGGCACAACACAATTAAACTGTGCAGCAAAAATTTCCAACATCAAGCCTCAAAATTCTCCTCTGTCTACTCTATCCATCTTAATAATTATTTAGGGAGCTCAGTATCCTCCAATGGCTGAGATCTTCCAGCTGTTCACGCTGGCGGGATCGCCTGGTCCCGCCAAAGCCGCGCCCCTGCTGTGGGTTTCTCAGTGGCCTCGGGTGGATACAATGAAAAGTCCCATTGACAACGGTGGGATAAGAAGATCCCGCCATCGGCCAAGGGTGGGCCGCCTCCCGCCACCGAGAAACACACCACTCGGACGGGCCAGAGAATCACCCCCATTATTTTATATGAATGCAATGGCTGAAATTGTTTCCTAAATTGCAGGAAGTAAAGTTGAAGGGAGTATGAGTCATTAATATCTATAGTTGATTTGTGTTTCTGATGTGCCTGATGATGTGCTTATCAAGGAGAGAAGACTTTGATAGCAATGGTTGGCAACTCTAGTAAAGGAATCAATGAGCAATGCAAGATTCATGTTTCAGGCTAGTTCTTCTTCTGACCTTGAATGGGAATAAGAACATTTGCTTTAGGGTTGTTATACAAGAGTATAATTAATCCTGTAACAATGGAGTCAATTGGAGCTTGTGGTAGTTAAGTTAACATTACAATCCCTTCTCGACGTTAAGGAGACAGCCATGACAGCAAAGCCACTTTTTTTTATTCGTAGTTCATTGATGTTTTCACCACTTTTTAGATTATCCACTCTTACCATATTTTTCATGAATAACTTCTGGTGAATATGAGTAAATAATGAGATTTTTTGAGGATAACTGGCAGATATTTTCCAAAAGTCTTGTGCCATATAATTGATGCTTTCAATAATCATTTGGTGTCTAGGGGAATTTATTAGAAGCCCTTATTTTTTCAGGCTCTTGTGGTGTGTTCACATCATAACTGCAGTGACTGCATAAGGTGATTAGATGGTATAAATACTGTAGCTGTGTCGTGTAAACAGAGCGTGAATCCACAGTTAGAACTGATCTGACACTGGATTGAAGTAGCATAAGACTCCCTGGTAGGGCTAATAACACTCTGCTTCTGTGCAGTTATTTTGTGACTCAAATTTACATTTCTCATGTTTAATATTATTTCAAAGCTGAAACTTTGTTACACTGAGGCAACATTTGTCATTTAAATGTGATAAGCTTCAGATAGCAGATGTTGCTTTAAATATGGGGCTGTGCAACTAATCAGACTAAATTGTGTGCACTTTATTAGCTGAATTAGAAGTGTAAAACCGGAAATAATTCAGGGGCTACAGAATACCTACATAATTCTCTGGTTTTCACCTTTCATTTAAGTGGGAAGTGAAAATATATATTTTGGGGTGGGGTGGTATACCAAGGTAAAATGTTCACAAAACTTTTATAAAATATTTGAAAATCTGTAAAACCTATGACCTGCATATTGATCTGTTCATATTTCTACAACAAGCAAGCAGCAGAGTGGGGTCCATTGTGTCCATGCCAATTCTTTGCCGCAGTAATCTAAAACTAATCTTCGGGTGAATGAATTTCTCTCCCTGGACCTTTTACCTTCTTATGATTCAAATATTCAAAACATCTCCCCTTGCAAGGCACAAAGGTGGTTGCCTCAACTATTCCCCGATGTGACCCTCTGCAGCAAGCATTTTCTGCTCAACTCCTTAGTTTTAAAAGAATAAATTCTCGCTGATTCCAAATTGAGAGCTGCCCAACTCTGGTGCAACACATCGCGGGCCTGTCCCCTCCCGAGCACAGTCGTGGTGCTCTTTCCTTGCTTGGCCACCTACAAGCTCCAAACGGGCTTCTCACTTCCGTTTCACGACGGCAACGGCCAGGTGTGTTAGCCGCCGTCGTGAAACGGCCGCGAACGGCAGGCCGCTCGGCCCATCCGGAACGGAGAATCGCCGTTCACCGTGAAAAACGGCGAGCGGCGATTCTTCCGAGCTGGGGGGGGGCGTGTGAAATTTGTCGGGGGGCCCTCCAGGCGTGGGGAGCGGAGAATCACGCCCAAGGTTAGGGATGAATTTCCCTAAGACGTTGACCATGCCCAAGAAGCGGAGGACCGCCTTCTTGTCCTCCGGTGTCTTTGTGGCCTTAATGGCAGCTACCTTGTCCGCATCCAGCTACATGCCCAATTGTGAGATCTGGTGTCCGAGGAACTTAATTTCTGTTTGACCAAAGGAGCATTCGGCCCTGTTGAGGCGGAGGCCATGCTCATGTATCCATCTGAAGACGCGCTGGAGGCGATTAACGTGCTCCTGCGGGGTGGTGGACCCGATTATGTCGTCCACATAGACGCCAATACCTTCAATACCTTCCATCATCTGTTCCATAGTCCTCTGGAACACTTCTGACGCAGAGATGATCCCGAACGGCATCCTGTTGTAGCAATACCTGCCAAAGGGGGTATTAAAAGTGCAGAGTTTCCTGCTGGATTCGTCAAGCTGGATCTGCCAGAACCCCTTCGAGGCATCTAGCTTGGTGAGGAACTTAGCTCGAGCCATCTCACAGGTGAGTTCTTCGCGCTTTGGAATGGGATAGTGCTCTCTCATAATATTGCGATTGAGGTCCTTGGGATCAATGCATATTCTCAATTCGGCGGAAGGTTTTTTCACGCATATCATGGAACTGACCCAATCTGTCGGTTCCATGACTCTGGAAATCACTCCTTGGTCCTGCAGCTGCTGCTTGAGGCAGCCCTTGAGGGGTGCTGGGACCCTGCGAGGTGCGTGCACCACAGGCGTGGCATTCGGTTTCAACAAGATCTTGTAGGTATACGGGAGCGTGCCCATGCCCTCGAAAACATCGTGGTATCGGTTAATAATAGCGTCCAGCTGCGCCCTAAAGTCAGTGTCCTGAGAGGCAGACGCGTCAGCAGGTGACAGGGAGTGAACCCTTTGGACAAGGTTCAGCAGTTTGCATGCTTGCGCACCAAGTAGGGAGGCTTTGGAGGATCCCACTATTTCAAATGGAAGGATGGCTTTAAGTGACCTGTGCGCCACTTCAAGTTGGCATGAGCCACTGGCAGCAATGGCATTACCATTATAGTCTAACAGCTGGCAGGCTGATGGCATGATGGTTGGCTTGACACGGAGGCTTTCGAGGTCAGACTGCGCAATGAGATTGGCGGAGGCGCCGGTGTCCAGGCGGAATCGGATTCGGGATTGGTTGACCGTGAGGGTGGCACACCACTCATCGTCCGGATCAATGCTGTATATCGGGAGAGGCTGAACTTTTTGCTTCGGGGGCACCCTGTGTTTGGTAATGATAACGACTCGAAAAGGTGCTTTTGGGCCCTTGGTGTCAAGGTCAGGCAACAGGTCAGAATCGGGTTCGGTGACCGTGGGTTGGATGGCGCGGACATCCCTGCGTAGCTGGCTGGAGCGACGAGAGTTGGCAGGTAGAGCAAGCCTGCATAAAGCAGCATAGTGGCCAGATTTTCTACATTGTAGGCAGCGTCGGGATTTTGCAGGACATTGCCGCTTTAAGTGGGCGGAGCCACAGTTGCCGCACGTTGTTACGTCAGGACGCTCGTTGCACCACCGCATGCACGGTGCGGTCGTACGTGGTGTGCACCTGCGCAGTGCGATCTTCGGCGTCACCATCCCCTCGTTCAGTGCGCACATGCGCGGGAGGCCGTGAAAAGCACGCAAAATGGCCGCCCTCATCCAGGCTGAAGCCCTTGAGTTGCTTGTACCCATTCTGCCTCTTGGGGACCTTGCTGTGCCGTTTCAGTCGCTTGGATGTGCGAGTATCGGTTAGTGGCGTGTTCATGCAGAACGCAGGTCTCGATGGCAATCGCAAGGGTGAGCTGCTTAACCTTGAGGAGGTGCTGGCGTAAGGGGTCTGACTGAACACCGAAAACAATCTGGTCGCGTATCATGGAGTCGGAGGTGGACCCATAATTACAGGACTGCGCAAGGATGCGGAGGTGGGTGAGAAAGGATTGGAAAGGTTCATCCTTATCCTGCAAACACTGTTGGAAGACATAGCGCTCAAAACTTTCATTACTCGATGTTGCAGTGACTGTCAAATTTGAGGAGGACCATCTTGAATTTTGATTTGTCTTCATCATCAGCAAAAGTAAGAGAGTTGAAGATGTGGATGGCGTGGTCCCTGGCCGTGGAGAGGAAGAGAGCGATCTTCCTGGTGTCTGAAGCGGCTTCCAGGTCTGTGGCTTCAAGGTAAAGCTGGAAGCGTTGTTTTAAGATTTTCCAGTTGGCCCCGAGGTTAGCGGTGATGCGGAGCGGCGGTGGGGGGCGGACTGTGCATTTTGCAGGATGGCTGATTGCTGGTCGAAGGCAGATCACTTGAAGATAGGTCTAATAAGTTCTAACATCACATACTGGTACCATGATGTGTTGGGTACTCTGGATCTGGGGAGACTGCGTTTACCTTAGCAGTAACACATACAGGCTACCAACACTTGAAATAGTACAACACTATTTTATTAAGCTAGGAACTGTTGAACATACTTTCACTGTGGGTCGACACTTTGTTAGATTAAACTGAAGACCTATGCCTATCCTGACCAGTCTAGACTATCAGCACATGGTGAAGATCTGTGCTGCAAGCTGTGAGCTCTGTCCTTCTCAGAGGCTGCATCCCGAATGAGTGGGAAAACTAGTGCCCTCTGGCTTTATAGTGAGCGTGCTCTAACTGGTGATTGGCTGCTGTGTTGTGTGTGTTGATTGGTCTTGCAGTGTGTCAGTCAGTGTGTGTCTGCACCATTATATACTAATGTGTATATTATGACACAGAAAGCCAGCACGGCACTGGAGTGGTTCACGCCGCTCTAGCCTCCCTTCCCGGTGGCAAATGGGTGCCACGCCAACCCACGCATGCGTGGGGGACTTCTTCAACGCTCTGGCCCCGATGCAACATGGCGCGGGGGTTCTGGGGCCGGAAGCGGAACAAAGTACGCCTGGGGGGGGAGAGGCCGGCCCGCCGATTGGTGAATCCCGATCGCGGGCCAGACGTCATCGGAGCCCCCCCCCCACCCCCTGGTGAATCAGCGCTTTTCCCTGCCCCACAGGCTGCCCCCTGACCCTTCGCGCAGAGTTCCCGCCGGCAGCGACCAGGGTTGAACGGCGCCGGCGGGCCTCTGCCGTTTCCGCGCGGCCGCTCGGCCCATCCGGGCCTGAGAATCAGCGGCCTGGCCACAGACAGCGGCCCGCAACCGGTGCCGCGCCAACTGCACTGGCGCAAATGGCGCCAATTATCCGCACCTCGGAGAATCGCTTGCCGGCGTCAGGGCGCTGTAGCACGGTTGTGGCGATTCTCTGGCCCGGCGCGGGGCTCGGAGACCCGCGCCCCCTAAAAGAGACAAAATAATAGATTTTTCTCAAGTATCGGCAGCCAGATTTTTAATAGCCTGATAATTACAGTAAACAATTGGATTAAAGCAGAAGCAGTAGTAATTGAAGCAATGAATGTGGATCACCGAGTGTAGAATAATAAAGAATACTTTAACAGGATGTAGACTGAGAAAACAGACACCCTCAGAGAAAACTGGGGCATATAATCAATATTGGAGCTACTGTTATTATTCACTGCACTTGAGGAAAGTGTCAGATGTTGTTGAAAGAGATTAATTGAGAAGAGCATTGTCCAATTTATTTGCAATGCATCATTTGCGTGTAACGCCAATGTGTTGCAACAGTGACCTGCCTGCAGCCTTTGACATCATTGCCCACATCATCCATCCACCCATAACTCCTCTGTCAACCAGCTGCATAAGATTGTTTTTGCCTGGTTCCATGCTTATCTATCAAAACACAGCCAAGGAAGCATCCATACACACAACGCGAGATGCCACATATATACTGATGGCACCCAGCTCTACCTCACCACCAGCTCCCTCTCAACCCCCCAGGTTTGTCTCTGCTTTGTCACAAAGCTTGCTTGTCCAACCTCCAGGAATGGATCAGCAAAAATATCCTTTTGCTAAATATTGGGAAAATCAAAGCCATTAGGTTCAGCTCCCTCACAATTTGCAACTCTATCCCTTTCTGGACAAATATCTGTTAGTTGGCACCAATGGGTAAGTATTGCAACTTCACAACCTTCTTGTGTTCAATGCTGAACCTATCTGTGAAACTAATGGTGGAACAGGACAAATTGGGTAGTAACTTTTAGATTTCCCGGTTTACCTATGCAGCTGCGGAACCATAATTTGCTGTGCAAGTTACAGCATAGTAATGGTGAGTATTGTTAGCCTCACCACTATCTCTGTTGTAAAATATGTATGCTTAAGTTGTGAAGTCAATGATTTTGGTGCGGTGAAGGAGGAAACCTCCAATTCCTGAGGTTTATTTGCATTTAATTTTATCCTGAAATATTCAGTGCAATGAATCGATGCAGAAGAAGAAATGAACAAAGTTGTTGGACCATTATGTTCAGGCAACACTTTAATTTCAAATTGCACTGTGAAATATACATTCCTAGACAATATTTTAAAATGTAAGCTTGTCTGTATACATTTCTATGCTACATTAAAAAAATATAGGTTTGTAATTATTTGGAAGACAATCACCAACATATGAATTCTTAGGATTAAAAGGTAGGGGAGACTTGACAGTCAGTTTCTTCAAAAAGTGCTGTCCATTGTGCAAACAATAAATTTGAAGCCCTTTGGCCTGCTCTAACCATCCTTAACAGTTGCAACATCAAACCAGACAGACCAAAAGACCCAAAGTGTTGTGGTGAAAACTGGGGGGAATAAAACATGAGGGACTGGAGATTCCACTAGCTTGCACTGGTATTTTTCTTTCACCCAAAATTGGCCAAATCAGCACAAATGAATTCTAAGTGCACATTATGTTCAGTGCAAATTATGTCCAGCGCAAATTGAGTTTCAGATCTTATATGCTAGTAATTTTTAAACGTTACTCTGGCCATGCCCCCAAAGCTGACCAGCATGGTTTAATGGCCATTGAACCCCCATTCTTAAAATGAAGCATTTCTTTCCGAGGCACAAGATATGCAAAAATATATTCTTGGCAAAACGATTTTAAATCATAGAATGGTTAAAGAACATGCAGAGGTTATTCCGCTGTCAGGTGTGTACCTGCTGTGTGCGAGAGCAATGTAGCTCGTCCCACTCTGCCACTTTTTCACCATAGCCCTGAAATTACTTTCTTGTCAAGTGTTTATCCAATTCCCTTTTGAAAACCACAATTGATTCTGCCTCCATCACCCTCTCGAGCAATGCATTCCAAATCCTAACCACTTGCTGCAAGTAAATGTATATTTATAGGTAATATACATATTTGAAAAAAAATGGACAGCACGGTGGCACATTGGTTAGCAATGCTGCTTCACAGCACCAGGGAACTGGGCTCAATTCCAACGTCGGGTGACTGTGCGGAGTTTGCACTTTCTCCCCGTGTCTGTGTGGGTTTCCTCCACGTGCTCCAGTTTCCTTCCACAGCACAAAGCTGTGTGGGTTAGATGGATTGCCATGTTGAATTTCCCCTTGGTGTCCAAGAGGTTAGGTGGGGTTACGAGGATAGGGTCGGGGTGTGGGCCTAGGCAGGTACTCTTTCCAAGGGTCGGTGCAGACTCGATGGGCTGAATGGCCTCCTTCTGCACTTTCGAGATTCTATAATTCTACTCAGGAACTGACGGCTGTACACCAACATAACTGGTAAATGGTTCTTTTTGGTTTATTTTGAAGTAATTTTCTGTTATTCAAAATCTGGTTGCTCACAGACAGGAGACTAAAATTAAAATGCTATTTCTTTTTGTCATAAACCTATTTTCAGGCATATGAAAATAATTGCACTATGTTCTTTGCTTAAATATATCAAGTTTTTTTCAATGTAGAAATATGTTGGTGATATGCAGATAGGTTGGGTTGAAATTTAAGCAAAAGACGTTCTAAGGAAAACTGGTGCAATTTTAACTCACATTACTAATCCTAGTCAAAGTTGAAACTCTTGGACAGCATGTTAACTGTTCTGCAACATCTATGATGGTTAGACCTTATTTGTCATGGGTTTTCTTCTGTTGTCAATCATAATAGCACATATTTTGATCTAGTAATATTGGTGTGGCAGTTGACATCCCCTCTTATTGCTGGGTAAAGCTGACAGAAACTTCTGGCATTCACGGAAATGCAATTAAATTTGGAACTCTGGAAGTTGCTGTCAGTTATAACTTCTATACAGTGTGCCCTGATACAGTATTCATGGAAGGAATCTATGACAGAATCAGCATTCAAGAGTGAACTTGAACTAATCAAATGCCATTACTGCTCAAAATATAGATGGAAAGCCTAAGGTTTGTTCGATCTGGAGTAACTGAGTTTTAAATAACCTGCAAAGTCATAATTTCTGCTAAACAACCTCTCAGGCCCTGAATACATAAGTGTGGAGTCTCATTCCTTCAGAAGAAAATTACAACACTATAGATTTTAAAAAGAAAACTTTTTCTATGGAAGTTTCTCCCTTAATTCTATGAGCCTCAATCTTTATTTCATGTTTTGTACAATGATGGAAACATCATTTATATTTCCAGCATTTTGTTCTTGCTGTATTGTGCATGAGGATTCTCCAATCTGATTGCCTGTTTGACCTCTGCTGCTTGCTCTGATCCTGAACTGAAAACCACAGATTCCCTGAAGAAGACACCAAATGTAAATTAATGTCAGGAAAAAGGATAATTTTGCACTAGAATCTACTACAAAGTGCAGGCAACTTTATTTTTCAAAGCGAACAGTGATCATCATTCCTCAACGGCTGATTACAAAACACAGGCTATTATACAGTGGCAAGGAATTAAAATTTTAAAATATATTGTGTAAAATAAAGTGGTTGTCAATGTGAACTACAGACTTACCTAAACAATAGACTTTTTGGATGTAATTTAGACTCGCCTCTTCACTTTGGTATGTGTAAAGCATTGTCAACTGTTCATTTAATTTATGTGGTGCGCTTTGTTTTTATTGTAACAGATTGTCTACTGGAAATTAAAAAGTTTGTTGGAGCGGAGAAAACGATATGTTGAAAAACATGTCCTTACTTTCAATGGGCAACGCAGTCATGGAATGGTACCAGGACTGGAACCCTACAGCGAATATGGTCTAATCGTGACGGTCTTTAATAGAAAAGGTGATGGGCCACAAAGTGGACCCATCCATTTCAAGACACCAGAAGGAGGTAAAGCTTAAGCATCCTGCAATATCAATTATAAACGGTTTAACAAGCTTAAATATAATGTAATGCCTTACACAATGCTGCATATCAAAGTATCATATGGAATCTCTTTCCAAACAATAATTTACAGCTTCTTTGTACAACTTCTGAGCCCTTTGTGAAATATATTACTTTCAAAAATTATGCCAATTTGTATGTAACACATGCAAAGGTAAAAACTATATGGGATTAGATTTAGGACATTACTGAATAATGCAATTACCTTGAGGATGCATGTTGAACACCTCCTTGCAATTGTGCTATAAAATGAGAGATATAATAATTTCTTTGGAATATCTATTAGTAATACTCTCATAAATTAGGTAATAGTGTTCAAGAGGGGATAATGATGCTTTACATATTGCATTTTACACATTGTGCAGCCTGACACGAAGAACTAGTCCCCTGATTCTGCATATACACATTGTGACCAACCATGTCATGGTCTGTGTGAACAAGCAGATGGAGATAGAAGAATCAAATAGTTTGTTTTCCCTTATTGCTTCAATACTTTTTTGGACCATCTTATGACTGAACCAAATAAAGATATGGAAATATCAATGGAGCTGTCATGAACAATTTGAATTTGCCAACGTTGTGATATCAGTTGAAATGGAGAAGGACATGCAAAGTCAGAATCATACCCTCTGAAAATCAGCAAATCCCTTTCATCAGTTTTGTGATTGAGATTGCCAAATACTCAGTGAGACAGTATTTGTTAAGGTGACTACCTTTGGAAGTGGAAGAGAAACAGAGAAATGATAGCATTGCAGCTTGTCAGTCTGCTTCAGTTGAGCTGGAAATATGGCAACATCTTATAATGTACTCTGAACACCATGGGCCCGATTTTTGCAAAACATTGTGCCCAGCACTGCTCCTGTTGTGCCGGGAGCATAGCGGGAGAGGCCCAAAAGGGCTTCGCGCCTGGCAAAACATTGTGCACGAGTCACTGGACTCGTGACAGCCGGTGCGATCTGCGAGGCTTGACGTGATCCAGGTAATGATATTTAAATATGCTAATGGCAGCTGGATTGAGGCCGCATTCTCCCGGCTCCCGCAAGTCACTGGCCACACTGGCGAGACCTCACCCGGGCTCCGAACAGTACTGATCTCCACAAGGGGAGACCTGACATGATGGCCACGCCACGGGTCTCAGAGGCCATGGGAGCCCCTGAGTGGTCAGGAAGATAGCATTGCAGTGCCATGGCACTTCACTGGCACCCGTGCATCCTGGCAGTGCCAACCCAGCACCATGCAAGTGCCAATATGGTACTGCCCAGGTACCAGGCTGGCAGTGACAGGCTGCCAGGTTGGCACTGCCAAGGGTCAGGACCTGAGGGGGATCATGCCCATGAAGGGGGGTGTGAAAGGTGGGTAGGAAATGACAGGAGGTATAAAGGGGCATCTTAAAGGTTGGGGGATGAAGAGGACAGCCTGGAAGCGGCGGATAAAAGGAGAAGGCTCTAAACGTGAGGAACCCTCAGTTACCTCACAGTGCTGGTGCTCACTTGTGGGGGGGTGGGGGGGGTGCAGAGGCTGATGCCCATGTCTGTGCCGGGTCACACTGTCTCTGGGTGGGTGTGGGTGGGGGTGGGGACCCTCAAGCTCAGTCTCACTTGGAGATTGAGAAACCCTTTCAAAATAGCACCCCAATCTCTGATGAGGAAGTCTAACGGACAGGTTTAGTTTCCCACTGCAGAAAAATATTTCCAAGTGTGGGCTTGACCAGTGAAAAATTCCCAAAACTCTTCAGAAATGACTATGTGTGGATGAATCCAAAAAACCAACAGGAAATACTCCGCCAAACAGCCAGGGTACCAGGGTAATACTGCCACCGTGCCAGGCTGGCAGTACCAAGGTGACTGGGTGTCAGAGGGAGAGCCACGGTGCCCACTTTGTCCCCAGCCACCTCGTCGTCTCCACTGGCCTGTGAGACCCCCCCCCCCCCAAGTTGCAGTTCCGCAAATGTGGACCAGTACAAAACATCACCCTGGCAAGGCATGCGTAAGTAAGGATGAGTAAGTGTGCACGAGCAAGTGAGGGTGAGTGTGTGTGCACAAGTGAGTGTGGTTATGTGTGTGTGTGCGAGTGGGTGAGTACGTATGCATGCGCGAGCGAGTGAGGATGAGTGTGAGAGTACACAAGTGTGTGGAGATGTATATGTGTGTGCGAGCAAGTGAGCATGTGCATGTGTGTGCGAGTGAGAATGTATGCGTGTACCCATCGAGTGAGGATGCATGTGTGCGAACGAGTGAGGATGGTTGTGTTTGCAAGAACGAATGAGGATGTGTGAGTGCATGCGTGTGAGTGAGTGAGCATGCGCCTGTGCGTGCGCACAGGTGTACCAAATGAGTAGGAACACTCCTCCCATTAAAAATGACAAAAATGTAAGACCAAGTACCCAAGTGTGTTTTTTTAATACGACAACTTTTTGATATAGTAAATGTATACATAAAGAGAAATACAAAATATTTCCATAAATTAGGTTTTTGTGTGTGAAAACAATACATTTGCGGATTGGCCTTTCAACACAACAATAATTTTTCTCTGGTTCCTTCAGTACTTTTGGGGAGTCAAAAGGGTTCTGCACCTGGAAATGTTTTGGAAACCCTGCACTATTCACATCCCATGAATGAATGAAATAGACGTTGATAAAACTGACTCCAATGTATATCTGGATAATTTAATAAAGGAAGTAAAGTCGCCATAGTCCCGGATGACAAAAAGACTGCTTTTCCCTTTGAGGGGGAGAGCAGATTGGTAATAATTTAACCTGAGGATTGCCACACATCATGAATAATTTAATAAAGGTCAGCCATATGGTCTTCTCACTGTCCAACATTCCCATTGAGGAAATGCCTGTTTGGAAAATCTAAGTACCTTACAACTAGCACCTACATTAAATACTTACCTCCTTGACCCACTGCGAGGTCCACCTTGCGAGGGCCATGCTGACAAATACTTGCACCAATTCCATGCCCGCGTCAAACAAAAATAGTTATCCAACTAGGATGACTGCCAACAAATAAAACATTTACAGATTCCATTCTGAATAAAAATACCTTACTGTTAGCAGTACAGGTTGTTTCATTATGGCAAACATTGTTTAACTTCAGGATTGCTTCCGAGAGAGCTTGCGACCCTATATTTGTGTCACTAACTGTTTCATAGTTTAGCACTAAAGGCTTTACATATATGTGTTATCTTCCAATATTTCAAAACAGGAAGAAAATACTTCAGCTTGCGAACAGTTTCTCCAACCAGCAATGAAAACTATGCTTTTCTGATTAATGTTTCCCGCCCCAACGATGGTTTTAAACCCCTAATTCAACTTTTGCACTCTGATGTCTGTTAACGTCTAAAATTAATGAATTGATGGGAGGGAATCTCCACCACCGGTAGCGGAGTTCCTGATGCCGGAGAGTCTTGTGTTGGGCAAAAAGCAGCGCTGGTGACATTGCAATGCTTTGCCCCCCACTGGCTGCGGCATTGAGGTTTATGCCCCGCGCCACTGGGAGAATGCAAATCGGTCATTTGAGCCCATTTGCACCCTATTATTGGGCTGGACACCTGATTATCCATGCCTCCGTGATGCTCCCCCCTGGTCCGGGATTCACGCAGACATGGAATTGGTACAAATGTTTGTCATCATGGCCCTCACGCGGTGGACCTCGCAGTTGGTCAAGGAGGTAAGTATTTAACAAAGGTGCCCCCAACATCCATCAGAAAGATCCCTCTTTCCCCACAACGCAAATCTGACCGACACCTCCTCGTCTCCCCACCAGAGACCCCAGCATATCATAAACCCCCGCATATCATAAACCCCCGCATATCATAAACTCCCGCATATCATAAACGCCTGCATATCAGAGCCCCCCACCCCATAACAGAGACACCTATCAGAGACAGCCCCCCATATCAGAGATACCCATGTCATCACCACCCCCCACATCAGAGACCCTCCCCCATCAGTCATCCCTCAAGTGTAGTCCAGGTAGAAACAGTGATAAATCACTGCTTTTCCTCTCACCTGACCCTTACACCTGCTGCCTCAGACAGAGGTGCAGAAAGCAGCAGCTGTTATTTCATAGACAGCCAAAACCACACCATATAGCTTTAAACCCCCTCAGACACTTCTCTTCACTTTCAAAGAAGAAAAGCTTTTAGTAGGCTGCAATTGTCAAGGTAATAGCTTCCAGACAGCCAGGTATTGGATTGTTTATTTACATTTTCCTTCAAGCTTGAATGCTTCTCATGTAGCCTGCTTTGTACCTAATCAGGGGCTGGTTTAGCTCACAAGGCTAAATCGCTGGCTTTTAAAGCAGACCAAGCAGGCCAGCAGCACGGTTCGATTCCCGTGCCAGCCTCCCCGGATAGGCGCCGGAATGTGGCGACTAGGGGCTTTTCACAGTAACTTCATTGAAGCCTACTCATGACAATAAGCGATTTTCATTTCATTTTCATTTTCATTTCATTCATTTTCATTTCAATCTCAATGTATATAAACCTCTCGGGGTTAAGTGCTTTCACTTTTTCTTGGCACCATTAACCATGCCACAACCCCCCAGAAATTCCAACTTGCCATAATTTTCCCATTGTCTGTCATGAAGTTTCTGGATTCGTGTTATCAGTAATAACGAAATAATTTTGTCACAGCCATTTAGGCTCATTAATCTCTGTCAGTGTTAATGAGATTATTTATGAAGTTGGTAGTTTGCCATGTTTTAGTGCAACAAATAACTTTCTACTGTTCAGAGAAAAGGCAATATTAGAAATTGTGTGCATTAGTGCAAATGAGCTGATCAAGCTGAAGTTAGTGTCTTGAAAATTTGTTACTTTTGGCACAATAATATTTTCTAAGATTTTGAGCAGTCTTGAAAATGTTATGGGATTACGGTTTGCAATGTCTTTCCTTTCTTAATACAAAAAACATAAACATAAAACAGTAATTTAAAATGTCTTACTTTTATTTCTGACAGTCCCTGAACAGCCTGCTTTTCTGCAAATTGCAAACCGTGCGAAAGAATCTGTGACTCTGAGATGGGGACCTCCGGCAAAACCTAATGGCTTCCTTACTGGTTATTTGCTTAAGTACCAATTGAGTAAGTAGAAAATACAGTTTTTGCACTTGATTGCTGATCAAGTTCATGTGGTTTCTTGGCTTTGATATTGTATTGTTATGAATATATTTCATTGTGCATGAATGTTTGAAATTTGGTCAGAATCAAACTTCACTCTACAAAGAAATGAAATGAAATGAAAATCGCTTATTGTCACGAGTAGGCTTCACATGAAGTTACTGTGAAAAGCCCCTAGTCGCCACATTCCGGCGCCTGTTCGGGAAGGCTGGTACGGGAATTGAATCGTCCTCCTGGCCTGCCTTGGTCTGCTGTCAAAGCCAGCAATTTAGCCCTGTGCTAAACATAAACAACTTGCACTTGAATAGCAACAATCTCAGGAAATCCTAAAGTGCTTCAGAGCTAATGGAATACTTGGGAAGTATAGTCACTGTTCTAATGTAGAGAAGGCAGCAGCCCAATTGGGCCCACAAATAACACTACAACACTGGTGGCCATGAGCTTTATTGGGACATGATTGGATATAGATCTGAAAACAGTCCTGGATAACCCTCACGCATTCATTCAGATGCAGTCAGCAGGAAAATTTTGCATTGCTTCCTCATTTACTTGATTGTAGTTTGCAGTCAATGCCAAACAAACTGGTGAGTGACTGCATGTTTGAACAGAGGGAGCAAAATTGTGAAGCTAGCCTGCGCTACTTAAAGCTGGCATGCATCCCTTAAAGGCAAGCTGCATTTCGGCTGAAGAAGTGATGGAAATATTTCCAGGAATATGATCATGGAAAGATAGATGTTTAGCACAACATAACAGAGAGCATGGTTCTCTGATGTAGCACTTGAAGGCCTTGGTGCGGAGGTTGGACAGGATGACAGAGTTTCTCAACTCATAGGAGACAAGACGGCTCCCAAAGACAAATGGCAAGATATTCGGCGTCAGCCGATCGGAAGTTGCGGCCGAAGGGCCGGCACGAGTTAGCGCATGCGCAGACTGGATGGCATATTCTAGCGCATGCGCAGGGGGTTGCCTTCTCTGCGCTGGCCATTGCGGAGCCTGACAGGGGCCGGCGCAGAAGAAAGGAGTGCCCCCACGACACAGGCCCATCCGCAGATCAGTGGGTCCTGATCACGGGCCCGGCCACCGTGGGGGCCCCGGGGCCGGATCCCTCGCGCCACTCGAGGACTGCACCAGCCGGCCTACCAGCCAGGTCCCGCTGTGTGGGACCATAAGACCATAAGACCATAAGACATAGGAGTGGAAGTAAGGCCATTCGGCCCATCGAGTCCACTCCGCCATTCAATCATGGCTGATGGGCATTTCAACTCCACCTCCCAGCATTCTCCCCATAGCCCTGTCCAATCCATGTCCAATCCACGCCGGCGGGATTGGCCAGAACCGACGGCTGCCCGGCCCATTGGGGCCCGGAGAATCGCCGGGCAACGGCCCCCGACCGGCACGGCGTGATCCCCGCCCGAAAACCGCTGGCAGAGAATAAGGCAGCCGGTGTCGGAGCGGCAGGGTGGGATTCACATCGCTCCCCTGGGATTCTCCGACCCGGCCGGGGTGGGGGGGGGGGGCGGAGAATCCCGCTACAGGACTGTAAAGGCAGTGGGAGCAGATAGCCATTGTGGCCAATGGTATAAATGTAGTCCTGAGGATCTAGATGCAGTGCTTCAAAAAGTCTGTTCACTACATATCAGTGATCAAAGTCAGCAAATCAATCCTCAAATGCCATATCATTACAACTGAATCATTAACCTCACGCACTGCTCAATTCACCAGATCGTAGAATTTACAGTGCAGAAGGAGGCCATTCGGCCCATCGAGTCCGCACTGGCTCTTGGAAAGAGCGCCCTACCTAAGTCCATACCTCCACCCTATCCCCACACCTCTGCCCTATCCTCGTAACCCTACCCACCCTTTCTTGGACACCAAGGGCAATTTAGCATTGCCAATCCACCTAACCTGCACTTCTTTGGACTGTGGGAGGAAACCGGAGCACACGGAGGAAATCCACATAGATTCTCTGACCTTATTCATTCATCTATTAAGGCAGTGTTCTTCAAATGCTTTATCCGGAGACCAATTTTTACCAAACAGCCAACCTTCGGGACCCAACCCGGCCGACCTTCGCGACCCACACCAGCCGACCTTCGCGACCCACGCCGGCCAACCTGCGTGACCCAGTATTTTCTCTTACCTTGTTTGCTGCTGACAAAAATGGAGGAAATGATTTTGGGACCCTTGGCCCTCGTACACGCTCCTCTAATACTCTGCAAATTAAACTATTGTCAGACTCCATAGAAGAATAAAGAAATAAGGAACACGAAAGAGGCATACATTAAGTACATATGCAACTGAGTTATACAGGATATGAGAGAATATAATAAGTTAAGGAGGAAATAAAAAAATCATTTAGCAATGCTAACATGAACTAAATGATTTTTTAATTCCACCCTTAACTTATTGTATTTTCTCAGATCCTGTATAACTCAGTTGCATATGTACTTAATGTATGCCTCTTTCTTGTTCCTTACTTCTTTATTCTTCTATGGAGTCCGACAGTAGTTTAGTTTGCAGAGTATATTTCACCTGCACTCTCTTCAACACCATTTTAAATGTCTCCCATTGTTGCTGTACATCGGTGTTTGCCAATATCGTTGCCCATCTTATTCTCTCAAATTCTGTCCTCCGCTCATGAAAATCAGCTTTGCTCCAATCTATTTATAAAGTTCCAGGGGAGCGAACATGCAGAAGCAATGACTGTAAGAAAAACTCAAGTTTATTTTACCTATTATCTTACACTCCTACTCCCTGAAGGGCCTCCCAAGGGCCGTGGTATTTATGTGCCATGAGGCCCTTGGCTTAAGGGTGAAGCTCCACCCCTTATTCTTGGGAGATTATACTAGGGTAAGGCCACAGGGACTCTGAGGTTGCAAACCCTGTGGCTTCTGGTCGGGTGACACTATAAATCTTGCTCAGGATTTTCAGGCCACCCAGCCATATGTTTCTTGGCAGTGGGAGGTAGCCCACGGATTCTCTCCTCACACTGCTGTCAATGGGAATCTCCAATGGGAAGCCACCCTGTGCCGTCGGCAACCTGCGCAGCTTGCGGGAATAGAGAATTTAACCACCAGCAAACAGCGGAGAATTCCGTTCCTTGTTTCTCTCTGTCTTTCTCTATTCTATTATGGCCACTATTATGGTCACATTGTTCCCTACTTTTAATAATCTTATCTTCTCTGGTCCATTGCCCATTACAAGATCCAAATCTTCCCTTATTGAGCTCTTTACGCATTTGGAAAGGAATGAGGCCTGTACACATTGAAGAACTCCATTGACTTATCCCCTGTCCCCTTTTGATGTATCCCCTTATCCCCTTTTACCCCCTTTTACCTATCTGTTTTATTCAATTACTATCAGGGTAATTGAAATCCCCATGATTGTTACTTTATATTTTTCACTAAATCTCCCAATATCTCTGCATATTTCTTCTTCCACATCTCCTCCACTATTAGATCATTTGTAGACTATACCTTTAATCATTATGGATCCTTTATTATGTTTTAACTCTATTGACATAGGTTCTATTTTTGTCTTGCTGATAACTCTATCCCATTTTTAAACTATTATGGTAATGGTCTCAGACTCAATATGTAGATAGGCCGACCAGGGGGGAGGCCATATTGGGCTTGGTGCTCGGCAACAAACCAGGCCAGATGTCAGATGTCAGATGTGGGAGAGCATTTCAGTGACAGTGACCACAACTCCTTGACCTTTACCATAGTCATGGTACCATGGAGAGGGGTAGGAACAGACAGTGTGGGAAGGTTTTTAATTGGGGGAGCGGAAATGATAGTGCTGAGCTGATAGGAGCTGAGGAACATAAAGTGGGAACAATTGTTCTTGGGGGAAATGCACAACAGTAATGTGGGGTTTGTTTAAGGAGCACTTACTGTGAGTGCCGGATAGTTTTGTCCCACTGAGACGAGGAAGGAATGGTAAGGTCAAGGAGCCTTAGATGACAAGAGAAGTGGAGCTTCTAGTCAAGAGGAAGAAGGAGGTTTACGTTAAGGTTGAGGAAGCAAGGATCTGACTCGGCTCTAGAGGGCTACTAGGTAGCCAGGAAGGAACTCAAAAATGGACTGAGGAGAGAAAGAAGGGGGCATGAAAAAGCCCTGGCAGGATGGATTAGAGAAACAAGTGGATGATCAGAGTGAGAGTAGGGCCGATCAGGGATAGTGGAGAGAACTTGTGCCTAGAGTCTGAAGAGATGGGGGAGGCCTTAAATGAATATTTTGCTTCAGTATTCACAAGAGAGAGGGACTTTGTTGCTCATGAGAACAGTGTGAACCAGGTTAATAGACTTGAACAGGTTGTTATTAAGAAGGAGGATGTGCTGAAAATTTTGAAAAGCATCAGATAGATAGGGGGCAGCAGGGTAGCATGGTGGTTAGCATAAATGCTTCACAGCTCCAGGGTCCCAGGTTCGATTCCCGGCTGGGTCACTGTCTGTGTGGAGTCTGCACGTCCTCCCCCTGTGTGCGTGGGTTTCCTCCGGGTGCTCCAGTTTCTTCCCACAGTCCAAAGATGTGCGGGTTAGGTGGATTGGCCATGCTAAATTGCCCGTAGTGTCCTAATAAAAGTAAGGTTAAGGGGGGGGGGTTGTTGGGTTACGGGCATAGGGTGGATACGTGAGTTTGAGTAGGGTGATCATGGCTCGGCACAACATTGAGGGCCGAAGGGCCTGTTCTGTGCTGTACTGTTCTATGTTCTATGTTCTATAAGTCCCCTGGGCCTGACGAGATATACCCAAGGTTACTACGGGAAGTGAGGGAGGAGATTGCTGCGCCGTTGGCGATGGTCTTTGCGTCCTCACTCTCCACTGGAGTAGTGCCGGATAATTGGAGGGAGGTGAAGGTTGTTCCCCTGTTCAAGAAAGGGAATAGGGAAATCTCTGGGAATTACAGACCCTTCAGTCTTATGTCCGTGGTGAGCAAAATATTGGAAAGGATTCTGAGAGATGGGATTTATGATTATTTAGATACAGGGAAATTTGGCTGTCTGGATACAGAATTGGCTGGCCGAAAGAAGACAGCGAGTGGTAGTGGATGGAAAGTATTCCGCCTGGAGGTGGGTGATCAGTGGTGTCTCGCAGGGATCTGTTCCGGGACCTCTGCTCTTTGTGGTTTTTATAAATGACTTGGATGAGGCAGTGGAAAGGTGGGTTAGTAAGTTTGCCGTTGACACGAAGGTTGGGGGAGTGGTAGATAGTGTTGAGGGTTGTTGCAGGTTACAACAGGACATTGACAGGATGCAGAGCTGGGCTGAGAAATGGCAGATGGAGTTCAACCTTGATAAATATGAAGTGATTCATTTTGGAAGGTCGAATTTGAATGCTGAATACAGGGTTAAAGGCGGGATGCTTGGAAGTGTGGAGGAACAGAGGGATCTTGGGGTCCATGTACATAGATCCCACAAAGTTGCCACCCAGGTTGCTAGGGTTGTTAAGAAGGTGTATGGTGTGTTGGCTTTCATTAACAGGGGGATTGAGTTTAAGAGCCGCGAGGTTTTGCTGCAGCTTTATAAAACCCTAGTTAGATCACACTTAGAATATTGTCTCCAGTTCTGGCCGCCTCATTATAGGGAGGATGTGGATGCTTTCGAGAGGGTACAGAGGAGATTTACTAGGATGCTGCCTGGACTAGAGCATGTCTGATGAAGAAAGGTTGAGTGAGCTAGGGCTTTTCTCACTGGAGCGAAGAAGGCAGAGAGGTGACTTGATAGAGGTGTACAAGGTGATGAGAGGCATAGATGGAGTGGATAGTCAGAGACTTTTTCCCAGGGTAGGAATGGCTGTCATGAGGGGACATAATTTTAAGGTGATTGGAGGAATGTATAGGAGAGATGACAAAGGTAGGTTATTTACACAGATAGTGGTGGGTGTATGGAATGCACATTTAAGCGACATTGAAGGGGTGTAGGTTAGGTTGATATTAGATTAGGATAAATGGTCGGCATAACATCGTGAGCTGAAGGGCCTGTACTGTGCTGTACTGTTCTATGTTCTATTAAATTATCTCAAATAATCACAGCTTTTCCATCTCCCCATTTTCCCCTCTCTATCTTTCCTTACTATGTTCTTCCTTGCAATGTTTAATTCCAAATTTTGATTTTCTGTAACCACGTCAAATAATCCCTTCAGTGTCTGGTTCCTCCCAAAGCGTCATTGCCTGCAGCTCCCCTGTTTTATCCTAGACACTGTATGCATTGACAGGCATTTAAACTCATTTTTAATAAGATTTCCTCTCATTCTAACTAATTCTTCATAGGATATCCTCTAATTCTAACTTATTTTTAATAGGAGTTCCTCTCATTTTGTGTTTAGCTGTGTTTTTAGACTTTCATTCTTTCATACTATTTGTTTCCTTGCCATCAATGCGCTCGCTTACTTTTGCTTTTGTGCCCTGTTCTGTTTGCATTTCGGCTGCTTAAGTTTCTAGTAGATTCCTCCTCCATTCTCATTAGTTTAAAGCCTTTGTCACTTCACTTTGTCACTTCCCTATGTGCCCTTTACCACAGGGCACAGGGTCCATCCTGGTTCAGGTGGAGCCCAGCGCTACAGCTCTGTTCTCTCCAAGAACTGGTTCAAGCATCCAAGGAAAAGAATCCCCACTTTCAAAAACCAGCCCAGGAGTCATGTTTTAACTCTCTTGATCTGAATTTCTCTTCGTCAATTTGCTTGGGCAAAATCCAGAGACTATTGCAATTGAAGCCCTGTTTTTAAATTTAGAATCTAACTCATATTCTTTCAACATGAGCACCTCATATAATCATAGAATCCGTACAGTACAGAAGGTGCCATTCAGCCCATCAAGTCTGCACCGACCCTCTGAAAGAGCATCTTATCTAGGCCCATTCCCTTGCCCAAACCTGCACGCTTAAGGGGCAATTTTATCAGGCCAAGCCACCTAACTTCTGTTATGTTCTGTGTTGTGGCCATGGGGGGGTTGAATCTGAGGATCTAGTCAGAAACATAGAGGATCAGTCAAATATAGTGTGAGTGGGTGAATGGTAACAGGTTAAATTTAATGAGACAAGAGTCAAGTGTTGCACAGAGGGAGAAAAAGAATTAGTGACTTAATAGCAAGACGAATACTGGACAAATTGCTGAGTGTCAAGTCAGAAGGAAATTATATGTAGCATTCGACTCAGCATTTTGAGGTCCTGAACAGATTTAAAATAAAACGGCAAAAAATGAAATGAATATGCTTCAAAATAGTCAAATTTTTGATTTATAGCAAGAAGTTTCTGCAAAATTCTGCTGTCACTCAGCGATCCTTCTAAGTTTTTTTTGTTTTATGGTGCCTATTTTCAGTACGTAATTTATTATTTCCAGTGCCAATGTGTTCCCACGACAGGTCATATCCTAAAGAGGCCAGCTTGTGAGTGGCCTTCATGGTACCTTCACATCTGGGGCGGGATTCTCTAACACCCCGCCGGGTCGGAGAATCGCCGGGAGGGGCAGCATGAATCCCGCCCCACCGGCTGCCAAATTCTCCAGCGCCAGAGATTTGGCGGGGGGCGTGAATCGTGCCATGGAGGTCGGGGGCCGTTGGCAGCCAGTCCCGCTGGCCCGGGGGGTGCCCCCATGGTGGCCTGGCCCGCTATCGGAGCCCACTGATCCATGGGATGGCCTGTACCATGGGGGCACTCCATTCCTCCGTGTCGGCTGCTGTAACAGTCCGCGATTGCTGACGCGGAGATGAACCCCCCTGGGCATGCGCTGGGATGACGCCAGCACACGCTGGCACTCCCGCGCATGTGCCAACTCGCGTTGGCCAGCGGACGCCCTTTTGCACCGGTTGGCATGGCACCAAGCCCCTTCCATGCTGGCCGGCACGGGGCAAACCACTCCGCCGCTGGCGTAGCCCCTGAAGGTGTGGAGGATTCCGCACCTTCGGGGCGGCCCGACGTCGGAGTTGTTCACGCCACTCCTTCGCGGCGGAGTTGCCTGCCCCGCCGTTTACAAAGAATCCCACCCCTGATCTGCAGGTGCGCATACATGCAACTTAAAAGGAACATTACTGCCCATGTCCAAACTCGCACCAAATCCCTTTTGCCCATCATCCTCTTTGTTTGCCCACCTATATCTGCTCATGGTCTTGTCCCTCAATTTTAAAATTAACAATTTTGGTTACAAATCCCTCACTGACTCACCGCTCTCTATCTCTGTAACTTCCTACAGCCCTCTGAGATCTCTGCAGTCCTCCAATTCTGGCCTCTGGCACAATTTTAATTGTGCTCCACTATTGATGGTCTTGCTTTCAGCTGCCCAGGAGCTGAACTCTGGAATTCCATTCCTAGACCTTTCTACCATTTTACCTTTGTCTCCTTTAAGGTGCTTCTTAAAACCTACCTGTTTGTCCAAAATGTTGATGTGGAGATGATGGCGTTTCATAGATTATCATAGAAGTTACAGTGCAGAAGGAGGCCATTCGGCCCATCGAGTCTGCACCGGCTCTTGGAAAGAGCACCCTACCCAAGGTCAACACCTCCACCCTATCCCCATAACCCAGTAACCCCACCCAGCACTAAGGACAATTTTGGACACTAAGGGCAATTTATTATGGCCAATCCACCTAACCTGCACATCTTTAGACTGTGGGAGGAAACCGGAGCACCCAGAGGAAACCCACGCACACACAGGGAGGATGTGCAGACTCCGCACAGACAGTGACCCAAGCCGGAATTGAACCTGGGACCCTGGAGCTGTGAAGCAATTGTGCTATCCACAATGCTACTGTGCTGCCCTATTGGCGTTGGGATGGAGTGGGTACAGTAAAAGGTTTTGCAACACCAAGTTAAAGTCCAACGGGTTTATTTGGAATCACTAGCTTTCGGAGCATAGCTTCTTCATCAGGCACTCACCTATGAAAGAGCTACGCTCTGAAAACTAGGGATTACAAATAAACATGTTGGACTTTAACCTTGTGTTGTAAGACTCCAAAATATTGGTTCTCCTTATGAGCATAAATGTTCCATAACTCCCCGTGAAGGGTCTTAGAAAGTTATACAGCATTAAAGATGCTATTTAAATGCAGGATGTTTTTCTATGCAAAGGAAGGTTACAATATACCTCGTGATGAAATGTAATACTTGCAATTTGCCAACTCTCTATGATCTTTGGCGGTCTTAAATGTCTTTTGAGACTGTAACACCAGCATAGGCGAAAACTATCCAATTATAGCAGTTACTAATTATGGATGTTGGTTTTAAATGTGTGAATTCAATGGGTAAATTTAATTATATTTTACTACTTCAGATTTAGGAATGTAATAATGCTAGTCTATAATTTAATTGTCTTTCAGAAACTGAACACGTTCTCCATCAAACAATGCACACTTGTTATTAATTTACTCATAATTTTCAAAGCTCAAACAATACATATATTACCATGACAAGATATGTGAATATCAATTATTTGCTCTCCTGGTTTTGCGATTAGATGTTTGGGGAAATAGTACTATATTCAGCTATTCACAAAAATTCTTAATGCACGTAAGTAAGTGGTTTTGATTGTAGATCACCGAAGGATATTTGCTAAATTGAAGCAGAATGGCTACAGGGCTAAATTGCAAGCAAATAGCCTAATTCTCCAGCTGTCACTTTAATACAAAACATTATACACAAATAATGTTATTAATCAGAACAGGAACTTGGACCAATTTGTGACACATGCATGAAAAGCTGGCAGGCTGTATTTACCAGTTAATTTTCTTCCGTGCAGCTTAGAAAATCAGCTCGGTCTTTGTGGCATGTTTTTGACAGATGCTTGTCAACAGAACATTGCAGAAGTCACAGTGAAGATCATGAACAGATGAATGCATGAGCAAAAATGTAGGGAGTTCAGTTAGGTGAAAGAAAACGCACATGCATGGTTTGTGCCCGATGATAATGTTTAAACTGCTTTTTGCAGACAGCGCTGAACATCTAGTTCATGGCTTATGTTAATATTTTCAGGGTAATGTTTAGTTCTGGGAAGATTGTTGTTGTGAAGGTAAGGTAACTAAAATGCCGGGCTTTATAAATTGCTAGAAGACCGAAAAAGAAAATAGCAGTTCAGAATGTTACCTGTGTTTGTTTAATAGAGTCAGAAGAGAAGAGATGGAGCCATAAAATAGCAGGTGGGTTTACTTAGCTAGGGAGCTAGAAATATGGGGTGGGATACTCCGATTGCTGACGTCGCAATCGCACGATTGGCCGGAAAATCCTGGAGGGGGGGGGGGGGGGGGGGGGGGGGGGCGCTGTTTTTCAGATGCTCTGTCCCCTCAAAAGCATCGTAATCGCTTAGTGCACCCAGTCTGTTAGGAAGGCCTCAGGATGTCACCTGAGGCCCTCCCCCGATGGGCCGATTTCCCGACAGCGTTGGTCGTGTGCCCTCTCAGTTTTCAGGCGTTTCAAGTGGCGGCTGCAGCTGTGTCCAGCGCCGCCACAGTCGGGGGGGAGGGGAGACGTTCTGCTGGCCGGGGGTCTTCAGCAGGGGCTGGAGGGATTGGTAAGAGTGGTCCGGGGGTGGCGAGGGGGGGTTACAGGGGGGCACTATTTGGCAGGCCTGGTCCACGTGCGGCTGGCGCCATGTTGTATGGCACAGCCACAGGTCGCCACCATGCGCATGCGTAGCCACGGACCCGGCCATTCACCATCCGTACCTAGAGGTAAAGCCGGGGGCTTTACATGACGCTGTGCTAGCCCCCCACCAGGCGGCGCATCGGTGCGGAGCCAGCGCCCACATTTCGGTTGGAAGACCAGACTCCTCCGGACATAGCCGCAAAATCGGAGAATCCAGCCCATAGTCTCTACACTGTTTGCAAAGAAGCTCAGTCCAGAGAGATATTTTGTTTAGGCAGTTACAGTTTAATTCATTTGATATCTATGAATTTTGAAAGGTTAAGTTATCATTGAGTTGAGTGGACCTGAAGAAGATTGTGCATTTTCTGGGAAAGATGATTGCTTGCAGCTTTCACCTTGTATGGTTTGCGATTCATAGAGATGCCATGAGTGGCTTCAGGCAGTTTGAGCTCCGAAGCTCTGGGGTGCTGATAAGTTTGTGCAAGATCATTGGTTCCGTACTAGTCAGTGAGGACACGGACCAATTTGTAGCTCAATGCAGCTAGTAGTCTGGAGTTCAGAGAAACCCAGGGTTAATGCCAGCTTAGTGAAGACAGAGGTATGTTGAAAGAGTTGGAAGTATGCCGGTAAATGAGACAGGACTTGCACCTTTGTAAATCCTGTGAAACGCAGTCTCACCAGATGAAATTGAACCTTCAGGAGGTAAGCAGTCATTGCGGCAGTTTGCCTTGAAGTGGTTTTTAAGGGAATTCAGAGGTTAGGTCGTCAAAAGTGAAGTGTTGAAACCCATTCTGAGCAAGACAGAGTTTTAACAAGATTATGTGACTCTCAGTGGTCTCTGACATCTTGAGTGGGTTGC
The DNA here is from genome assembly GCF_902713615.1 of Scyliorhinus canicula. Classification (NCBI taxonomy): domain Eukaryota; kingdom Metazoa; phylum Chordata; class Chondrichthyes; order Carcharhiniformes; family Scyliorhinidae; genus Scyliorhinus; species Scyliorhinus canicula. Next base: position 67,452,487 of record NC_052156.1, on the reverse strand, counting down.
TGGGAAATCCATGGGATTTGGCTTGGTCGCACCTGCCAATTAATGTGTACAGTGGTATATTTAAACACAGTTTGTCTGTTACTTCACATTTACCTCATGTTAATTCTGAATGTTCCAGTGTAAGATAGATATCATGGACTGTTTTACTTTGCTGACTTTATGTTGCAAAATTTATATTGTTTGTTTGTAAGCCATGGAGTCTTGTGACTTTATTCACTTAGTAAGTGCCTGATTTTAAACTTTGTCTGCTTTAAACAAAAGTTACTGGCCATTAACCGGATCAGAACAAATAGCACATCTCCAAGGCACTGTTAGGATTTACGTTCACAAGATTTGATGTGTAGGATGTTGTATGCACTATAAACCTTTGGTTTCCATCAATTTAAGGAAGTATGAGTTATTTTTCCAAAGAAATGTAAATGACAGAGCCTCCATTGTTTTAGGTTTGCTTTGTTTTCTTTCTTAAAAATGAAAATACTGAAGATTGCATGCTGAATTTTAGATCAGTGAGATATTTTAATTGTAATTGACAACCATATTTTTTCCTTTGCGCAAAAATTGTTTGATCAGTGTTTACTTTGATAAATGTTTACTCTTCCATTGTAATGACTATGTTTAATAGCTTTGATTTGATTTATTATTGTTACATGTATTAGTATACAGTGAAAAGTATTCTTGCATGCTGTACAAACAATGCATACCGTACATAAGGAAGGAAGGAGAGACTGCAGAATATAATGTTACAGTTATAGCAAATGTAGAGAAAAGACCAACTTAATACGAGGTAGGTCCATTCAAAAGTCTGATGACAGTAGGGAAGAGGCTGTTCTTGAGTCGGTTGGTACATGATCTCAAACTTTGGTCTCTTTTTCCTGACGGAAGGAGGTGGAAGAGAGTATGTCCGGGGTACATGGGGTCCTTAATTATGCTGGCTGCCTTTCTGAGGCAGCAGGAATTATAGATAGAGTCAATGGATGGGAGGCTGGTTTGCATGATGGACTGGGCTACATTCACAACCTTTTGTAGTTTCGTGCGGTCTTGGGTAGAGCAGGCTCCATACCAAGCTGTGATACAACCAGAAAGAACGCTTTCTATGGCGCAGTTGTAGAAGTTGGTGAGGGTCGTAGCTGACATGCCACATTTCCACAGTCCTCTGAGAAAGTAGAGTCGTTGGTGGGCTTTCTTAACTACAGTGTCGGCATGAGGGGACCAAGACAGGCTGTTGCTGACCTGTACACCTAAAAACTTGAAACTCTTGACCCTTTCTACTTCGTTCCCATTGATGTAGATAGGGGCATGCTCTCTACTACGCTTCCTAAAGTCGATGATAATCTCCTTCCTTTTGTTGACACTGAGGGAGAGATTATTATCTTCCCACCAGTTCACCAGATTCTCTATCTCATTCCTATACTCTGTCTCGTCATTGTTTGAAATCCGACCCACTACGGTGGTGACATCAGCAAATTTGAAAATCAAGTTGGAGTGGAATTTGGCCACACAGCTGTCATTACGTGTGCATGGAGTCATGCATCAGCACTGTGAGAAGTTTAATTTACTTTGCTCACAAAGGTGCTGAAACAACATTATGTGGGGCAGATCATTTCACTTGTAAGTTTCCTATCTATTGAATTCTATTCCCTCTGATGTAGCTTCTGGATATTATAATAGAAATGGCTGGATGAAAGGGGAATTATCCAAATTCAGAGAATTAACATATCTTAGTGTAAACACCAACGTTGCATCTGTGCTTTGTGACTATGCTGCTGTTGTTTTTGAACATTTATGAATATTTGAAAAATAATGATATTGGCATGTCATTGTCCTTTCTGGAATGTTATGATGAAAGGTTATTTACTGTAGAAAAGTAATGGCAATTATTTGCAAAGGATCATTACCAAAAGTAGAACATAAAAGCTGCTTAGACATCAGAATGGTAGTGCATTAATGGCTATATCACTGCCACGTTTCCATAGTAGCTCAATGTCTGCAAAGTGCTTTTCAGTTTATATTTGCTTCAGCCATATCTTTGTGCCACTTAGTTGCAAATATCCTTGGATTCAAGTTCTTGTATTTCTTTCTGTGACATCTCCAGTACAAGACCCCGCCAGAAATATTGGTGTCTTATCCTGAACACTGGTATCCTTTTACATAAGCCAAGTATAATTAGCTCCTTTGATTCAGAATGGCGCAAAGTTTTCCCGAGGCCTCTGAGTATGTTTGAAATGGTTTCAATGTATTTGTGTTTTTTGATGGGAGGTTTTGTTTCACCTAATGTGTTCCATTTCCTGGAAGTGGATTTATACAAAACTGGGAACATTAGGCTTGCTAGACATTCAGATTTCATCTGGACGCCCCTTCTTTTGAACAGGTTGCTTTTTCTGAAGGAAAAATAAAACACGTGCACACTAAATTCTGCAGCTCTTCAGTGAATTGTGTCCTGTGCCTGTGTAAATACTGCCTTCTGTACATATGCATAGGGAAACATATTGTCCAGTTCCCACTTGCATTAATTTGTTTAATGTTTCTACAGCCAGACTTCTTACAGTGAATTGAGGAAGCCATGAATAATGTACTGAAATGTTCTAAGAAAGACAAATTTTAGTGAGGAGCTGAAGGAAATTAATATTAGTAGAGAAAAAGTTTTAGGGAAATTAATGGAATTCAAAGTGAATAAATCCCCAGTGCCTGATAATCTTCATCCCAGAATCCTTAATGAAGTAGCTGTGACATCATACAAATGTGCAGCATGTGAAGAGTTAATGTTATGTTAAGCCTAGCCACTAAAGGGGGCTAAGGGACAGCACTATAAATTGCACTGGCTCTTGGGCTTTGAAGAAGAGGAGATTGGATTGGAGCTGAAGAACATAGAACATAGAACATTACAGTGCAGTACAGGCTCTTCAGCCCACGATGTTGCACTCTCCTGTGAAACCCTTCTAAAGTCCCTCTACACTATTCCCTTATCGTCCATATGCCTATCCAATGACCATTTGAATGCTTTTAATGTTGGCGAGTCAACTACTGTTGCAGGCAGGGCATTCCACGGCCTTACTACTCTCTGAGTAAAGAACCTACCTCTGACATCTGTCCTATATCTATCTCCCCTCAATTTAAAGCTATGTCCCCTCATGCTGGACATCACCATCCGAGGAAAAAGGCTCTCAATGTCCACCCTATTTAATCCTCTGATCATCTTGTATGCCTCAATTAAGTCCCCTCTTAACCTTCTTCTCTCTAACGAAAACAGCCTCAAGTCCTTCAGCCTTTCCTCATATGATATTCCCTCCATACCAGGCAACATTCTTGTAAATCTCCTCTGTACCCTTTCCAATGCTTCCACATCCTTCCTATAATGTGGCGACCAGAACTGCACACAATACTCCAAATGCGGCCGCACCAGAGTTTTGTCCAACTGCAACATGACCTCATGGCTCCGAAACTCAATTCCTCTACCAATAAAAGCTAACATACCATACGCCTTCTTAACAACCCTCTCAACCTGGGTGGCAACTTTCAGGGATCTATGGACATGGACACCGAGATCTCTCTGCTCGTCCACACTACCAAGAATCTTACCATTAGCCCAGTACTCTGCCTTCCTGTTATTCCTTCCAAAATGAATCACCTCACACTTTTCTGCATTGAACTCCATTTGCCACCTGTCAGCCCAGCTCTGCAGCTTATCTATGTCCCTCTGTAACTTGTAACATCCTTCTGCACTGTCCACAACGCCACCGACTTTAGTGTCATCTGCAAATTACTCACCCATCCTTCTACGCCCTCCTCCAGGTCATTTATAAAAATGACAAACAGCAACGGTCCCAAAACAGATCCTTGTGGCACACCACTAGTAACTGGACACCAGTCAGAGCATTTCTCATCAACCACCACTCTTTGTCTTCTATCAGCTAGCCAATTTCTGATCCAAACTGCTAAATCACCCTGAATCCCATGCCTCTGTATTTTCTGCAATAACCTACCATGTGGAACCTTATCAAACGCTTTACTGAAATCCATATACACCACATCCACTGCTTTACCCTCATCCACATGTTTGGTCACCTTCTCGAAGAACTCAATGAGGTTTGTGAGGCACGACCTACACTTCACAAAACCATGTTGACTATCTCTAATCAAATTATTCCTTTCCAGATGATTATACATCCTATCTCTTATAAACCTTTCCAAGACTTTTCCCACAACAGAAGTAAGGCTCACTGGTCTATAGTTACCGGGGTTATCTCTACTCCCCTTCTTGTACAAGGGGACAACATTTGCTATCCTCCAGTCCTCTGGCACTATTTCTGTAGACAAAGATGACTTAAAGACTTAAAGATCAAAGCCAAAGGCTCAGCAATCTCCTCCCTAGCTTCCCAGAGAATCCTAGGATAAATCCCATCCGGCCCAGGGGACTTATCTATTTTCACACTTTCCAGAATCCCTAACACCTCCTCCTTATGAACCTCAAGCCCTTCTAGTCTAGTAGCCTGTATCTCAGTATTCTCCTCAACAAGGTTCATAGTGTATTGCAGAGCTAGTTAAGATATAATAGTTATAGTAGATAGAGATAGTGTTAGTGAGTTTAGTTTAATTCTTACATGTATGTTTGCTATTTAGAATAAGTGTCAACTCAAATATAGTAGTGTTGATAAACTGAGTTTAGTTCTGCAAAAGTGCTTTATGTATCTTTGTGATCACTATGCCTTCCATCCTGGAAACCCTACACACAAAGATCACCACATGGTACCAAGTTGAATATTCCAGAAATGCAAGCAGCAAGAAAGAAAAAATAAAATAAATCAGCACATTGTTACACATCTCAAAATCTGCAAAGAAGAAAGAAAAAAAATGAGACTAACATGGATGCTGTGCAAAAATCAGATAATTTCAAGATGTCCGGTCAACTAAGTTTGAATTTGAAAACCTTCAAGCAGCAGTTTGAAGTCTTTCTCTCTGCCTCTGCACTTGAATCAGTTCCTGATCGCAGAAAAATAGCTCTCCTATTATATCTGGCAGGTCTGCAGGCATTTGAACTGTTTAGCTCATTTGATTTCTCAGAAAATGAAGTTAAAAATAAGTATGAGAAAGTAATGGAAAAAAGTGGGGCTCGATTCTCCGAAATGGAGACAGAGTGTTCGCACCGTCGTGAACACCATCGTGTTCCACGATGGCGCGAAACGGGCACGGGGCTGATTGATTCTGTCCCCCACAGGGGGCCAGCACGGCGCTGGAGCGGTTCACGCCTCTCCGGCCTCCCTTCCCGGTGCCAAATGGGCGACGCGCCAATCCGCGCATGCGCAGTTGGGGCATGCCAACCCGCACATGCACAGGAGACTTCTTCAGCACTCCGGCCCCGATGCAACATGGCATGGGGGTTCAGGGGCCGGCTGCACAACAAAGTTGGCCCGGGGGGGGGGGGAAATTCGGCCCACCACTCGGTGGGCCCCGATCGCGGGCCAGACCCAATCGGAGGACCCCCTGGTGAAGGAGCGCTTTTCCCCGCCCCACAGGCCGCCCCCCCGACCTTCGCGCAGTGACCGGGTGTGAACGGTGGCGGTGGGATTCTGCTGTTTCCGCACGGCCACTCAGCCCATCCGAGCCGGAGAATCGGCGGCCCAGCCGCAGACAGTGGCCTGCAACCGGCGCCACACCAAACAGCCGGCACAAATGCCACCAATTCTCTGCACCTCAGAGTATTGCGCGCTGGCGACGGGGCAGCGTGGCGCGGTTGCTGCGATTCTCCGGCCTGGTGCTGGGCTGGGAGAATCACGCCCGTGATTCTCATTGCAAAAAACAGGTAAATGAGGTGCATGAGAGATGCATGTTTTAAAAAGGGGTGCAGCTAATAGGGGATTCTTTTGTCTCTTTTCTCACTGATTTTGGGCTCCGAGCGCAATCCTGCAATGTTTCCTCAATTATAGAATTAGTCATGCATGATGAAATTGTGTCTGGCATATTTGAAGAGCAATTGTGGGAACGTTATTTAAGAAAACCAAACTTAACTTTAGAAGAAGCCATCGACCTCTGTAAAGCAAGTGAGCAAGCCACTAATGAATATTCTCAATTATGATCCCGTGAAAAAGGCGCGAACGTCAGCAACGTGTTCGGTGCCATTGCCCCTGTAGGACAGTTTAAAACAAATTGTGCTGCAGAAGGTGGCCGTTTTGCGCAGGCGCGGTAAGAAAACACCGCAAAGCGGATATTCGACATTCTGCGCATGTGCAGGATCAGTTTGCACATGCACACTTTGAAAAAGGACGCAATCCAGAAGTTGACTGATTTACGCATGACGTCACCAACGTAATGACGTGTAGATGCTGTGAACACTCCCACTTAAAGCAACAATGTCCTGAATTTGGATAAAGGTGTACAACATATAACAGACTCAATCATTTTGCTACACAATGCCAATTTAACACATCAATACAGCAGAATTATTTAAATAGACATTTCAACCGCACGAAAAGTTTAACAGTATACGAAACATGGAAGAGGAAATACAAATTTTAAATCAAAGATTGATCTCACTGTGCCTCCTTCACAAGACAACTTCATAATAGAAGCAATCACTAATACAAATGAAAACAATACTGCTGATAAACCAATTAGGCAACTACCTGACAGAAATAAAGATTGGATAGAAACATTGATAATAAATGGATCAAAGGTACAGTTTAAATTGGACACTGGTGCATACGCTAATCTGATAACAGAATCAGATTTGGGCAAAGTAGAAACCCGTCCAAAATACAAAAATTGTGGATTAACAGACTACAATGGAAATGAAATAGCAACAAATGGTTCATGCTACCTCATACTTCAGAGTGGTAACATTAAAATTCCACTAAAATTTGAAATTGTGGATGATGCAAAATCCTCACTGATTGGAGTAGATGCATGTATCCAGCTAAATCTGATTCAGAAAATTCACACTGCCAAATCTTTCACTGAAACTTAAACAACCTGTTACATTCACAGAATCAGCTATGATGAGTCAACAACTCATATTTCCTACAAATGACGTTCCAAAAGCTATATTGTCAAATGTACCAGACAATTCAAATAACACTGTTGTGACATTAAGAAGGTCTACAAGACGTAGGAAACCTCCAACTGGATTAAATCTGTAAATATAACATTAGTTCTATCATTGTTGACATGCTTTGTGATACTTTAAAAAAAATCTACAGCTATTCAACCTTGTGTGAAAAATAGAACATTGTTTCTCAAAGAAAGGGGGATGTAACATCATACAAATGTACAGCATGTTAAGTTATTGTTATGTTAAGTCTAGCCAATAGAGGGAGCTAAGGGACAGCATTATAAATTGCACTGGCTCTTGGGCTTTGAGGAAGAGGAGAGTAGATTAGAGCTGAAGAAGACGAGATGCACAGTGCATTGCAGAGCTAGTTAAGATATAATAGTTGTAGTTAGTAGATAGAGATAGTGTTAATGAGTGTAGTTTAATTCTTACATGTATGTTTGTTATTTAGAATAAGTGTCGAACTCAAATTTAGTAGTGGTAATAAAATTAGTTTAGTTCTTCAGAAGAGCTTTATTTATCTTTATGATCACTACACCTCCCATCCAGGAAACCCCTCACAAAGATTACCACAGTAGCACTAGAAACAGTGGACGGAATCGGGAAACGCAATTGGGCAGAGAATGACTGAAAATCGTGGCCGGCGCCGGGCACCCGATGGTATGCCATGCTCTGGTGCCTCGACAGCGGCTTCAATGCATTCTACTCGCATGTATAGTAAACGCCGCTGGCATACCATAAACGGACCAGACCCATAATTCTACGAGGCTTCCACGATGCTCTGTCTCTGCCAGGAGAAATTACCGACGGCCATTTCACTTGTGGATTTTTAAAATAGGGAAACCGGTGCCGTGGCTGCTGAGGGAGAGAGAGGATGTAGATCATGTTTCCAGAGGTGCTATCTTGGGCTGACGGCCCAGGACAACTGGGGGTGGGGGATTGGGGCGGGGCAGGTGAGGATGCTGTCTGCAGGGCTAGAGGGGAGTACCAGATAGTGATGCGGAGTGACCAGGAGATGGGCCATGGGTCAGGGTAAACCGCCCACCCTCCCCCCGGGACCATGATGTCCAGGCACGCATTGCTGCTGCTGTAGCCGGCAAGGCAGCCATCTTGCTCCCCCACCCCAACCAGGAATGGCAGCCGGTCATGGCAGCCTGTGTGGGTGGTGGCATGTGCTGGCATACTACCAGCGGGTGGGTTCAGTTGCCGGGCAGTACAGGGGGAGGAAACTGGTTTTTGGGATGGGGGTTGTTGCCAGGAGAACATTGCTGCCTACTGTGGGCAGCACAGTAGCACAAGTGGATAACACTGTGGCTTCACAGCGCCAGGGTCCCACGTTCGATTCCCTGCTGGGTCACTGTCTGTGCGGAGTCTGCACGTTCTCCCGTGTCTGTGTGGATTTCCTCCAGGTGCTCCGGTTTCCTCCCACAGTCCAAAGATGTGCAGGTTAGGTGGATTGGCCATGATAAATTGCCCTTAGTGACCAAAAAGATTAGGAGGGGTTATTGGATTACGGGGATAGGACATGGAAGTGCGGACATAAGTGAGTCAGTGCAGACTCAATGGGCCGAATGGCCTCCTTCTGCACTGTATGTTCTATGTTACCCTGGCCGCCATTAGGCAGTCATGCAGTTTTTTCCGGCACTGCTGTCTGGTGCTGGATGTGGCCCCCACCGCACTCAGGGTCTCTGCCACCTATGCTCATGCCTGGTGCATGATGCCGGTTGCTAGCTCCTTCTCACCTCGAGGAACAGGGTGACCTGCCTCTCCTCCACGGTGTCCAGCAGGGTCTCCAGCTCTGTGACCGCAAACCGGGGTGCCGCTCTCGGTGCTGCGATCTTGTCGGCTGGGTGTGTGGTGAGTGAAGTTCTGATATGTGGCTGCAGCTTGTCAGTCTCCTGACCCTGGCGAATTGGCCACCGTTTTTCTTTGGAATCGATCAAATTCCACGTGGCGCCTGTGCTAGCCCATTAACCTCGTCAATTTAGTTGTCCAAAAAGTCCACCGATTCAATCCCGCCGTCAACACTTATTTTCTGAAAGGGAGAATCCCGCCCAGTCGATCCATTAGCAGTCATTTCCCAAAATTCTTTGGAATCAACAATGCTTCCTGCAGATTGGATGGTAGCACAGATGATATAACCCTACTATTCAAATAGGGAGGTGAGAGAAAGCAGGGAACTATAATGAGCCTAATGTCAATAGTAAGAAAGTTGCTAAAGTCCATTGTAAAGGTTTTCATAGCACAGCATTTGGAAAGCAGTGATTTTATCAGACAAATTCAGCATGGATTTATGAAAGGGAAATCATGCTTGACAAATCTACTGGAATTCTTCGAAGAATTAACTAATAGAGTTGACAAGGCAACCCAGTGGATGTGGTTTATTTTGACTTTCAGAAGGCTTTCATCAAGGTCTCACAAAGCAGATTACTATATAAGGTTAAAGCACAAGGAATTATAGGAAGTGTCTTGTCATGGATAGAAAGCTGTTTAACAGACAGAAAACAAGAAGTTGGAATAATGGGTCTTTTTCAGATTGGCAGGCAGTGACTAGTGGGGTACCGCAGAGATCTGTGCCGGGGCGCCAACTGCTCACATTATATAGGAATGATTTGGACGAAGGAACTAAATGTAGTATTTCCAAATTTTCAGATGATATAAAGTTGGATGGGAGGGTGAGCTGTGAGGTGGATGCAGACGTGCTTCACCGCGATTTGGACAGGCTGAGTGAGTGGACATATGCATGGCAGATGCAGTATAGTGGGGATAAATGTGAAGCCATCCACTTTGGTAGCAAAAATAGGAAGGCAGATTATTATTTGAATCGATATAAATTAAGAGAGGTGGATACACAGCATGATCTTGCTGTCCTTGTGCATCAGTTAATGAAAGTAAACGTGCAGGTACAGCTGGTAGTAAAGTAATGGTTTTCCTGTCGATTCATTCATTCGAATTCTCTGCAGTTTCAGAAATACGGCACACTTAGCCTTTCTAGATAAAACAATGAAGAGAGCGAGTCTTTTCTCCTGTGCTTCCAGGAGGCAAACTGAGTTCCTTGGGACTCTGAAAATAATTCTACTAGGATAGAATTGAATCACCACCTGTTACCAGGCAGAGTATGGCCTTCTGGGCCAGTTCATTGGCCCCCAGCCTATCAATCAAACCAAGTCCCACCCCATCTCTCTCTCTGGTGCTGAAAATACTGGAACTCCTGTTCAAACTAGCAGAGTGTTCCCTCCTGTAACTTGTGAATTCCTCTTTCTCTCTGCTGCTCAACTTAAAGATACATGTTCATTAATCATCCAAGGATCAAAAATGTTAACAGCAATATAAAAGAAAGGAGAAATAAAAATAATAATAATCTTTATTGTCACAAGTAGGCTTACATTAACAAGGCAATGAAGTTACTGTGAAATAACTTAAGGGGTAATAATAGAATAAACAGGAAGGGCCCTTACATTTTTCACCCAGCTGCTTAAAAGATGAGAAGGAAGGGGAGGTACATCCTTTCGAAGGTGCCCTATGAGCATCAGGGGAAGCCTTTCCCCAAAAGATATCAGCTGCCTTTGTCACTTTCTGCCAGGCCAACAAAACCCAATCTCCCCGCACCTTCTGTGTCCAAAACTCTGAATTTATTAACCTCCCTCCAGAGTCTTCATGCCAGAACCTACTTGCAATTTCAGCAGTGCCCACTACTGAGTTATGATGCTGCCAACACTGCTAGAGCTGCTGGCCACTGCTGTACTTGATCTATATCAGGGGTGGGCAAACTACGGCCCGCGGGCCGCATGCGGCCCGCCAAAGGTATTTCTGCGGCCCACCAAGTCATTAAAAAAAAAAAAAAATTTTTTTTTTTAAATTTTTTTTTTTTTTTTTAATTTTTTTTTTAAAGGTTAATGGGTGGGGGGGCTGTTGGGTTACTTACTGGTATAGGGTGGATACGTTGACTTGAGTAGGGTGATCATTGCTTGGCACAACGTCGAGGGCCGAAGGGCCTGTTCTGTGCTGTACTGTTCTATGTTCTATATGAGGCGCCCACAATCATAACCGGGTGAAGTAATTATTTTACTTAATATACTATGCGGCCCTTTGTGAATTGTGAATTTCTGAATGCGGCCCTTGCACGGAAAAGTTTGCCCACCCCTGATCTATATCAATGATCTAGACTTGGGTGTGCAGGGCACAATTTGCAGAAAACACAAAATTTTGAAATATCGTGAACTATGAGAAGGATGTTGATGGACTTCAATAAGACATGGACGGGCTGGTGGATTGGGTGGACATGTGGAAAATGAAATTTAATGCCGAGAAATATGAAATGATTCATATCAACAGGAAGAACAGGAAAAGATAATATAAAATAAAGGGTCCAATTTGTGATGTGGTGCAAGAGCCATTGAAAGTGGCAGGGCAGGTTGAGAAAGTGATTGTTCAGGTCTGCAGGACCTTGGACTTCATAAATAGATACATATAGTGCAAAAACAAGGAAGTTATAATGAACTTTCATAAAACACCTCAACCGGAGCATTGTGTCCAATTTTAGACACCACATTGGATAAATGTTGTGAAGACATTGGAGAGGTTACAAAGATTTACGAGAATGATTCCAGGGATGAGAAATATCAGTTATGTGGCTAGATGGAGAAGCTAGGTTTCTTCTCTTCAGAGAAGGTTGAGAAGAGATTTGATAGAGATATTTAAAACCGTGAGCAGTCTGGATTGAGTCGGTAAGGAGAGACTGTTCCCAGTGGCAGAAGGTTTAAAAACTGGAGAGCACTGCTTCAAGGTGATTGACAAAATAACCAGAGGAGGCAAAAGGAAAAACTTTCTTAACAAGTGGTTAGGATCAAGAATGTTTCAGACTAGTAGATTCAATTGTTGCTTTCAAAATGAAATTGGATAGTTATCTGAAGGGCTTTTGAGGACGATGGAGAAAAGGGAATGTGACTAACTGAGTTGCTCACTCAGAGAGCCGAAACAGACTCAATGGGCCAAATTGCCTCCTTCACTATTGTAACCAATGATATTAATGTTGCATGATTACTGCTGCATTCCTCAAAAGTATATCTTGCTTCACCAGCTGCAAGCCCAATGTAAATTGCCCAGGATCAGCTGTGTTGGCAGAAACTAGCCTTGAGTGGTAATTTTACATTTGGCTTGTGGTTGTTTGCACAAGGCCTTTGCTTGAAGAACCCAGCTGTACTAACATGATTCTCACCCAATATAAATACACCCAAACAAAATGCAAACACTTGCATTCATGTGGCACTTTCACAATCTCAGGATGTCACAAAGTGTTTTACAGCCAAGGAAGTTCTCTCAGAAGTGTAGTGATTGTTGCCATGTGTGAGGCAGAACAACCAATATGTGCACAGGTAAGTCCCACAAACTGCAATGTAATAATGACAAGATATGCTGCTTTACTGATGATCCGATCTGAAGGATGGCACCCTGACAGTGCAGCTTCTGACAGGACTGCACTGAAGTATCAGCTGAGTTTCTATGCTGATTGGCACCTCAACCACTACTTTAAACTGTCACTCCTTTTCACCACCAGCCCATTGTGGCCCAGGAACAAGATGCACTGCATTTCCACCATGCATCCCAAATCCATGGCCTCTACCACCTAAAGAACTTGTTCAGATGGCACAGGGGAGCATCACCAGCTCCCAGTTCTCCTCCAAGTCACACATCATCCTGACTTGAAAACATGTTCTTTCATTGTTGTTGCGTCAAAATCCTGGAACTCCCTCCAGTACTGGAGGAATACCTTTGCAAAGTGCAGCAAAGGGCCGCTCTGGTACCCCCCGCGATTCTCCCACCCCCCCCACCCCCAAATGGCGTGTCGCGTTTTGCGACACGCCGCATAGAGAATCGCGGGTCGCTGTGAAAAACGGCGACCCGCGATTCTCCGGCCCAGATGGGCCAAGCGGCCTGCCGTTCCCGACGTGTTCACGCCGGCGGCAACCACACCTGGTTGCTGCCGGCGTGAACAGCGCGCAAAAGGTGAGTTTGGAGCCTGTGGGGGGCGGAGAGGGGATTGAGCACCACGGCATTGCTCGGGAGGGGACTGGCCCACGATCGGTGCCCACCGATCGTCGGGCCAGCATCTCCAAGAGACGCACTCTTTCCCCTCCACCGCCCCGCAAGATCAAGCCGCCACGTCTTGCGGGGCAGCGGCGTGGAAGACGGCAACCGCGCATGCGTGGGTTGGAGCCGGCCAACCTGCGCATGCGCGGATGACGTCATTAGGCGCCGCCGGCCGCGTCATTAGGCGCGCCGTCTTGACGCCAGCGTCAAGGCCCGGCAGCTGAGTTTGACGAAACGCCGCTCCTAGCACCCGCGGGGGGGGGGGGGGGGAATAGGGGGCGAGGAGCGGCCTCCAACGCCGTCGTGAAACACTCCGGGTTTCACGACGGCGTCGGCCGTTGCGGAGAATTCTGCCACTGAAGCTGAATTTCAAAGAATATCTGGCACATGTCAGTAATTTGTAACAACCAGTTTGTAAGGATGAAATAGTGTAAGTGTGGTAGTCAGTATTAGGGGTATTACGGTACCTAGGCTGGAGGTATCTGATGCTGTAAGATCATTGGTGTTGGAGGTACCTGATACTGTAAGATCATTGGTGAAGCTTGCCAGCTAGTTCCCCCCAGTAAGGCGGAGTATAAGAGTCTGTGTTTCCCTAGCTGCTGCATTTTGTACCTGCGCTGCTGGGGAAAACATCTAGTTCAATAAAGCCTTCAATTGTCCTACAATCTCACTTTGGGAGTTATTGATCGTGCATCAGTAAGTCACTTAAAACAATAAAATAAATAGTGCAAACCTAAAACCAGAAAATGCTGTCAGAGATACAGAATGTTGGGCAGGATCAGCAGATAGATAGCATAGGTTATCACCCTTCAATCATGATTTCTGATGAAAGTACACATGTAAGACACCTTTCAGCTTATCTTTGCACTTGATGGCTACTAACTGATCTGTGTATTTCTGACATTTTCTGTTTTTATTCTATATTCTCAGCAGCAATATTTCCTTCTTATTCAGCTAAATGATCTGAGTGATGATCTGAGTGCATTGAGGATCTGCTCCATTTATGTTTTATGCTAAAAGGGAATAATAGTTGAATCTTTCAAATCCTTTTTGGCTAATTGGAAAAGGAAGGACAAGATAAATGTTTATTTGGAAAACCATTCCCCTTAATTTTGATTACTGTAGCATACATTTTTTTAGCAGAGAAAAATGCAGGCCAAAACAATATAATCACCAATCTTACCCGAAGAATGTACTGGAAGAAGTACCTTGTGTCATTTTATCTCACTCTATTGCACAGCCAATATCAAGTCTATATGGAACAGAAAAAGAACATTCTTCATGTAAGCTAGAATCTTGCAATAGTCATATTCAGCAGCTTGAGGTGAAATTCTTGAAGCAACAGAGCTACATGGTTATTAATAATGGGATTAAGCTTTTTAACATCATACAATAGGATGTCAAGTTAATGGCTGTATAATTTTCTGAAGAAAGAAACCCTGCCTTTGGCAGCAGTCTCTGATGCAACCTTTCTTCTTTTTGGCTTTAGGGGTTTATTGTGGATCTCACTGGAATCCATGTAAATAAAATATGACAATGCTGCAATATGCAGCTCACTTTCCTGCTAACTGTTGGTTCAGTGTTTTCTTTCTTCTCTCAGAAAATTGTTCTCCCTTCACCGCTAAAGGCCCAAAGTCATGTTGTGACTGGTAAATCTGTAAACTCTATCGTCAATCTGAATGAAAAGATATAACCTCAATTCTGTACCAGAGAACGGACTAAAGATTTACCCTCATGATTAGGGCTATGAAGTGCCAAACATTTTGCTCACTTTTACATTTTTATATTACCTAACGTTCTATGAACAATTCCACACTATGCACACATATGGTTCTTTGGGCATCCCATGTCAATAAGGTGCAGTATTGCAACCACAAAGGTTACCACTCAGTCACTGTGAAGTTGGTGTCCAACCACTCCAAGAACATGAAGTCACAAGCAACGCCATGAAATAAGCTATTGGGCTCCTGAAGGAGAGATTTCCCCATGCATATCATTCGGGGGGATCACTGCAGTAGACGCTCCAGGTCTCCATGTTTGTGGTGATGTGCAATTATGAGCCTCCACCTCCTGGGACCTGGAGATAATGGGGTCAGGGTGAGGAGGAGAGAAGGAATCAGGGACTTTACAATGTATACATCGAACTAGACTTTGTGTAAGCGACCGGATAGTAAACTTTTGCTTCAGTTAAAAGTAACTTTTCCACCGCCAACCTTGACCTACCATTCCCTTTTAGTACATCCATTTCAGATTCCCCATCGCTTCCCTTGGCCTACATCAATCAATTAACACAACAGTAAAAACCTTCACTAACAACTTCATCCAACAATGTATCAATAATGCAAAAAGAAAGAGACAAATCATCCTTGTGCGTATCCCTTTAGTGAAGGTCCTGCAGGTACCTTTGACTAATCCTCTGACACAGTGCTACCCAGTGGTTGGAATAAAACAGATGGAGGGCTGCTGACGTTCACTGGCAAGGACTTCAGATGGTCTTGCAGGTCAACCTTAAACATCTCTGGGCTTCGGGACCTAGCATCAGCTGACTGCATCACTTTAGCATGGGCAGCAACAGCGTTCAGGACTGACTGGAAGGCAACAGTAATGGCACTTACTGGCAGAATGACAGTGGTGGGAGCATGAATGGTGTCCCCTGTGAGAGGACAGCGGATTCGTGCTCCAGAGAGCCAGTGCAGCTCCCACTGAGAACTCATTAACAATTCTCATATTCTCAATCTGCTGGAGCACAGATTGCTGGATGCTCTGACACACAGCCCTGATGACACCTGCCTGCCTAAATGCAGCAGTCTTGTTCTGCATACCAGCCACTCGCGACTGAGCTATCATCCTTGGGGTTGCGAGGTTCAGAAAGATTCCCGGTTCAGCACACCTGCCTCGGGCAAAAGTGCCAGGAGAGGCGGGATATTCATTAAGTGGGATCTGGTGCAAACTGCAGTCAGCTGATCTCAGAAAAAGTGTGGAGGAGATCACAGAGGCTGCCTTGCGCTGAGGTGGGCTGTTTAAAAGGGCCATCTTGGTTCTGTGAAACTTGTCCCAGTTATAATGAAAAGAATAAGGGGAGGAATTCTCTGATCCTGAGGCAAAATGTTGACGCTGTCGTAAACGCATTGCTTTTTACGACGGCATCAACAGGCCCCTAGGATCAGCAATCCTGCGGCCTACAGGGGCCAGCACGTCACTCGAGCAACTCACGCTGCTCCAGCTGCTGATAGCGGCGTCAAACGAGTGCCGCGGGTCTGCGCGTGCGCCCCCACAGGATGAATGCTGAGGGGGGCTGGGTAAACCACATGTGAACTGGTGGCAGAATGTTATATTTGTCTTTAACTGTGTCCAGAGAGACAAGGCACACCAAGGAACTCAATTTCAAGGTGTGTCTTGTGCCTCTACATATTCTCATTTACTTTACTTCAGTTGGCATCTGAGAGGAACTAACAAAATAAATCGGGTGTGAGATTGTTCCAGTTGACTTTGTTCTGACAGCATAGAGTTCAAAAATAGGTAACAAGGAAAAGAAAATGCCATTTCCATGAGCAACCAACTCTAGCTGAAGCAGGTTAGGTGGGCTTACAGGGATAGGGCGGGTGTGTGGGTCTAAGTAGGATGCTCTTTTGGAGGGTTGGTGCAGACGTGATGGGCAAAATGGCCTCCTTCTGCACTGTAGACATTTGATGAACATTAAAAGTTAGCCAAGGGTTGAATCATAGAATTTACAGTGCAGAAAGAGGCCATTCGGCCCATCGAGTCTGCACCGGCCCTTGGAAAGAGCACCCTTCCAAGCCTACTCCTCCACCCTATCCCTGGAACTCAACTTAACCTTTTTGGACAGTGAGGGCAATTTAGCATAGCCAATCCACCTAACCTGCACATCTTTGGACTGTGGGAGGAAACCGGAGCACCCGGAGGAAACCAGCGCAGACAGTGACCCAAGCCAGGAATCGAACCTGGGACCCTGGAGCTGTGAAGAAACCGTGCTAACCACTGTGCTGCCGGATTATTATTATTCAACATAATAATAGTGCACACGATTGCTAATCTACAAATGTGTGTTTCAAAAATTCCATAGGAAAAAGGACGAAAGAATTGCAAAACAATAAAGAATTTTGTAGCTTTGGGATCCTGAGTAAGAGTGATTTCTAAAGAAACTGATGAGTCAACATATTAAAAATTTGTGAAAATTAGACATTGTGCCCAAAAATCTGAAAAAAACCTTCAAATGTGGATTCAGCTAATTAGATTGAAGTAGATAAAGCTTCACATGATGAAAAGTCAAATAAATTAAAATAATTATTTGGATAAGTTTCTTATACTGCTGAAATTATGATTAGTCTTAACTATCTCCCTTACGGCAAGATCATCACAGGGTCAAAGCAGCAACAATAACAAAACCACCATCATAGATTCAGAAATCACAGAAGGAGGCCACGCAGCATATTGGCCAGAGTTTTACTCTCCACCTCCCTCCCCCACCCACCCCACCCAACAGGTTCAGAGTTAGGATAGGAATGAGAAAGTGCATGGAAGAGATTCCCTCTGGGTTCCAGCTGCCCCAACCTGGTAGTGATTTTACACCGAGGCAGGAAATGGCTCGGATGGGAAGCCTGCCCTTGCCCCAATTTTTAAGCTGCTTGCTGGATGGATCATAGCTCGGGGAGGAATCATGAAAATAGAGGTAGCTGGATCTTCAGAAGGAAGTGGGATTTGGGCCTCTAACAGAAGCCCCCTTCTGACAAGGAGGTGCCCTCCCATTAGGATTGTTGATCTCGGAACCTGCTTCCCCACCCGCAAAGCCTAACCCCCCCCCAAAACCACAGTCGCACATGACCGGTAAACCCCCTCCCCCTGGCATTCCCTACTCTCCCTGCACATGGATCCTTGCCACAATCTCAGGGCTAGGACCAGGCAGCTTCCTGCAGTGCCTCATCTAGCCACTGCAGTGCTATGCCTGGAGGGACTGGAGAGCTCTCAGCCAATCTGAATGCCGGCAGCTCTCCAAGGCAGGACTTCCCCCAAGTGAGGGCCGGTGGTCCCACCTTATGTCAATCAACATTCACCAGAGTGCACACTGCTATCGGGGCTGTTGGAGTTGCAGGGATATGTTCACTGCTGAGTTCCAAAAATTGGGTGGGATTCTCCGGCCTCCCTGCCACATGTTTCGCGGCGGCGGGTGGGGGCATGCCGTTCAATGGTAGCGGGATTCTCCGCTCCTGTTGCGGTCAATGGGAATTCCCATTGAAGCTACCTCACGCTGGGATACTCGCATGTGGGTGGGGTGCACTGCCAACAGGAACGCAAAATTCCGCCGCCAGCGAACGCCTGGAGAATTACTGCCATTGTTTATGTGCCATCTCTTTAAAACAGCAAGACAATTAGACCCATCCCTAATTCTTTCCTTACAGCTCTGCAATATTTTCCTATTTGGGTATTTATCCAGTTTGTTTTTGAATTTCACTATTAATTATGTTTCCCTTTTATGTCTTGCATTTCACATCAAATCAGGCTCTCAATAAACAATTTTCCTCATCTCCTCACTGATTCTTGTTTTATTGGGCGCAATTTAATGGAAAAGTTTCTAAGTGTGGTAACGAGCGGGAACTATCGCGAGCTTCCTGATGCTCGACCCGACAAGACCGTTACTGGTATCAAATGTTAACTGGCCCACTTAACAAGGCCCCTGGGATTCACACTGCAAATTATGGCCCCCGCCGTCTCATTTGATAGGACAGCGCCTGCCAACTCCCACTAACAAGGGGGAAGCAGCACTTAAACCAATCTCATAGAGCAAACCCCACGCAGCACGCAACCATGCCACCGAGGGGACCAGTCTCACTATTCAGGGATGCCGACCAGGCCAGATTGTTGGAAGCGATTGAGTTCAGATGGGATGCTCGGAGAGTCAACCACAGGGCAGCCTGTTTCGCCTGAGAGACAAGAGGCAGTGGCCATCAGCTCGGGGAGCATCACCAGGAAGATCGTATTTTGAGAAGTCCAGTGCACCACTCAATGCTAGACCGGGTGGCCGCATGGGCCTCGTTGTATCAGATCTCCAGATCGGTCATGGCCTCAGTACTGGTGTCATTAGCTGGGTCCTAAGTGGGTACCCCTTATTCCCCAAGAGCCATCTGGCCATCCTGGGGTGGCCCTCGAAAAGGCCAGGGATCTCCGACTGCTCCAGGATGTAGCTGTCATGCACAATCCCTGGGAAGCATGCACACATGTGCATGATCTTCATGCAGTGGCTGCACACGAGTTGGACTTTTAGGGAGTGGAACCCTTTCTGTTGATGTAGGGCACTCCTTGACGGCCCCATGCGCGCAACTATTACCCAATGGAGCTGGGGCATCATGTCGATCATGGAGTATCCTGCTGCCTGGGCATCTTGTTGGGCCTGGTCCAGCTCAAAGTTTGTACAGTTAGCTGCCTGGGCAAACAGGACATTCATGATCTCACAGATGCACTTGTGGACTGTAGCCTGCGAGATGCCGCACAGGTACCCCTGCCGGCCGGTTAGATCGCAAACCAATTGGTTCTCAATTTTGGCCTCTCCTACAATCTAACAGATATGTCGCGCCCTCGCTCAAGTGCAACGTGGCCATTAAATGGTGTCCATTATCTTAAATGTATGCCAACTGGTTATTGGTTCACCTGCCAATGGAAACAGTTTTTCCTCGTTTACTCTATGACAACCCATGTGACCTTTGAATGACTGAACTGAATCATCAATCTTCTCTGCTCTAAAGCTGTACTAAATCGTTAACCTTCTCTCCTCTAAAGCTGTACTAAATCATTAACCTTCACTGCTCTAAAGAGAACAGTGTTAATTTTACTCACCTCTCCACACAGTCAAACCCCATAATCCCTGGTAAAATTCCAGTAAGTCATATAAGAAAATTGGAAATAGGAATAGGAGACATCCATTCCGCCAGTTGAGCCTCGTCCACCATTCAAACAAATAATGCCTTTATAATGTTCCCTGGATTGGGCGCTTGACCCCTCCCTGGTGCACACATCCACACTCTGGTCACGGACATGTCCCCAGTGCTGGGGCCCAACCCCTTAGTGCTTAGATGTTGATGTTGCTTTCTGCAGTGTTCAAGCACGATGTCCAGGCCTCATGGTCAAACACCTACCTTCACACAATTTTTCCCCAACAGCCCCTTATGCTTTGGTATCCAAAAGTCTAGAGATTTGTGTCTTGAACATGCTCATCAAGTCAGCTTCCAAAGCCGTTTGGGGTAGAGAATCCCTCTGAATAAAGAAATTCTTCCTCACCTCAGCATGTCAGCACTGGGTCAGTTGACAACATTATCGCCTCTGAATCGCAAGGTTCCAGTTCAATTCCCACTCCAGAGCCTGAGTATAAAAACCCAAGCTGACATTCAAGTGCAGCACTGACGGGATGCTGGAAGTGCTATATTTCAGATGATGTGGTAAACTGAGTATCCTATCCACCTGCTCCCTTGGATGTAAAGATCTCATGGCACTATTTGGAAGAAGCACAGGTGAGTCATCCCGGTGCCCTGGCCAATATTTATTGTCACAGAGAAACAGACTATCAGGTAATTATCACATTGTGACTTGTGGAAGCTTTCTGTGAACATATTGGTTGCTGCAATTTTTTATTCATTTGGATGTGAGCATTGCTGGCAATGCGATCATTTGTTGCTGATCCTTCTTTGCCCTTGAGAAATTTGTCGGTAGCCACCTTCTTAAACTTCTGCAGCCCACATAGACTAGGTACACTCACAGTGCTGTGAGAATGAGAGTTCCAGGATTTTGACCCACTGACAGTAAAGGAACAGCAAGTTCCAATTCAGGATGATGTGCGGTTTGCAGGGTACTTGCAAGTGGTGCAACTTCATTCCACTCGTCCCTACACTTCAAGAAGCACTTTATTGGCTACAGAGTGCCTTGAGACAATCTGATGGTTGTGAAAACTGCTCAGTAAATGCAAGTCCTTTCCCCCGCCCCCTTTGCCTCTCCAAAGCCATGACACCCTTTCTAATGTGTGCAGCTCAGAATTCACCCCAAACCCCAGCTCAGTAAAAAACAAATATAGATGCCAAATCAAAGTAGGAGATAGAAACCCAAAATCTTCAGCAGAGGCATAGAACAGTACACAGCTTTATGGGAAATTAACTGAATGCTGCATACCATATAGTGACCGCTAGTATAACTTGTTACACCTATTCTCGATGCCAATAGTATAAGAGCTGTTGAGGTTGTGAGTCTCCAAATATTTGAAATAATTTTTAGTTTGGCTTTATTCTTGTTTAATTTATGAATTAGTGTTGAATGCAAGAAATGTTTGCTGACAAGAACATCCTGTGGTATCCAGGAAAAACTTGGTACAGGGGAAATCTTTGCCCTCTGATGTGTTATCGCCTTGGTAACAAGTTCTCAGTTCGACAAAAGGAGGAAAAACTGGCAGATCATAGTTCAAGAATAGATTGGCAAAAAAAGAAGTTGCAGAGGAACTCTGACTACAATAGCGAAAAATAGGGATTTTTATGATGAAAAGAGAAGGGTTTGATGCTCGAGGTGAGAGAGTGATTAACCTATCAGACAATAAATAGCTCCAAGTGCGCGAGAGGCGTGCTAAAAATTGTTTAGCAGATATGGGACTAATATTCAAATGATGAAGACCTTGAACTTTAGAGATTTGTTCAGGGGAATGAAGTGATTCATAATTAAGTTGCAAAATGAAGTTCATCAAATGTTCCTAAGAACGAAGCAGTCAAATGTGTCAAACATGCCAAGTTGCATGAAAGAGTAATGCAATGTTATACCTTTGAACAAACTAATTTTGAGCCATTTGACAGAAACATTAATTCATGATTGTTCAGTCTACATTGTTTCAGTTATAGCTTGTTTTAGCTGAATGCACAAGAGATGGTAATCGTGATCAAACACTATAAAAACAAATTGAAAGCACAGCCAAAAGTCAGAGAAACCCATTAAACCATAAATTTGACTGCTGAAATCCGAATCAGAAGGTTCTTTTTTGAATGAATCTATTTGCTCATTATGCTAATGGGTTTCAGTGCTACCGAATGGAATGCTTCTTCCCCCTTTCATGAGCCAGAAACAGCAACAAGCATTCCCTTGTCAGATCGAGCACCAACGGCGTGCTCAGGAGGGGACTGGCCCGCGATCGGTGCCCACCGATCATCGGGCCAGCGTCTGTAAACGACGCACTCTTTCCCCTCCGCCTCCCTGCAAGATCAAGCCGCCACGTCTTGCGGGGCAGCGGAGGGGAAGATGACAACCGCGCATGCACGGATTGGAGCCAGCCAACCTGCGCATGCAGTTGACGTCACTTAGGCGCCGCGGGCCGCGTCATTCTCGGCACGCCGCTTTGACACAAGCGTCAAGGCACGGCGGCCGAATTTCCGCAACGCCGCTCCTAGCCCCCCCGGGGGGGGGGGGGGGGGGGGGGGGGGAGAATAGGGGGCGAGGAGCAGCCTCCGACGCCGGAGTGAAACACTCCGGGTTTCACTCCGGTGTCGGCCGTTGCGGAGAATTTCGCCCAATGTGTCAGGTGCCTTCGCTTCACCAAGGAGGCTATCTCAGAACCATGTCACCTGCTGAAACTGGAGCCTGGACCTCAAATAAAGCCATAGACAGCATTGTCTTTGGCTGTCAGGATCACCATGGCCATTTACATTAATGCCACAGAGTGAATCCAGATTGAAACGGGACAAAAATGATATTTCTCAATTTGCAGTTGACCATGGTATCAGGAAGATAAGTGAGAGTCTTTACAGTGGCAATAATACATACATTGCTCTTTTTAGTAGAAAGAGTCAAGAAGGGCAAAAATGCACTGCACTGCAGGCTTCTTCATGGTGCAAGGTTTCATAAACTAAACACACATTGCCTTGCTTGGCCTCCATCTCCAGGCTGGCATCATCTTGAATTGAAAGCATGGTAGCACAGCGGCTAGAACTGTGACTTCACAGCGCAAGGGGCCTAGGTTCGATTCCCCGCTGGGTCACTGTGCGGATTCTGCACGTTCTCCCCGTGTCTGCGTGAGTTTCCTCCAGGTGCTCCGGTTTCCTCCCACAGTCTAAAGACGTGGAGGTTAGGTGGCTTGACCATGCTAAATTGGCCTTAGTGTCCAAAAAGGTTCAGAGGGGTTATTGGGTAACGAGGATAGAGTGGAAGTGAGGGCTTAAGTGGGTCAGTGCAGACTCGATGGGCCGAATGGCCTCCTTCTGTACTGTATGTTCTGTGTTCTAAAGGGATTCCAGTCCCTCGAAACCCAGCTTCTTGGGGCGCGATTCTCCACAACGGCCGACGCCGGCGTGAAACCGGAGTGTTTCACGACCGCGTCGGAGGCCGCTCGTCGCCCCCTATTCTCCCCCCCAGGGAGTCTAGGAACTCGTTGCGAGGAACTCGGCCGCCGGGCCTTGACGCTGGTGTCAAGGCGGCGCACCGATAATGACGCGCCGTTAAGGCAGCGCCTTAGTGACGTCAGCCGTGCATGCGCAGGTTGGCCGGCTCCAACCCGCCCATGCGCGGTTGCCGTCTTCCCCTCCGCTGCCCCGCAAGATGTGGCGGTTTGATCTTGCGGGGCGGCGGAGGGGAAAGAGTGCGTCTCTTAGAGACGCCAGCCCAACGCTCGGTGGGCACCGATCGCGGGCCAGTCCCCTCCCGGGCACCGCCGTGGTGCTCGATCCCCTCTCCGCCCCCCACAGGCCCCAAACTTACCTTTCGCGCGATGTTCATGCCGGCAGCGACCAGGTGTGGTTGCCGTCGGCGTGAACAGGTCGGGAATGCAGGCCACTCAGCCCAATCGGGCAGGAGAATCACGGGTCGTCGTGAAAAACGGCGACCCGTGATTCTCCGAGCGGCGTGTCGCAAAACGGGACACGCCATTTTGGGGGGAGTGGGAGAATCGTGGGGGGTGCCAGAGCGGCCCTCCCACAATTCTCCCACACGGCCTGGGGAGCGGAGAATCGCGCCCTTTGTGTCCATAGATACAGCATCACGCAGGCTTGCCCTACTTCCTATTCTCAACTCCTTTTGAAAGTGCTCTTAAATCTGCTTTCACCACCTTCTTATTCAATGGGTTCCAGATAATCATAACTCACCATGTTAAATTTCTCCTTATCCCCTATCTGGGATTTTGCAAATTGCCTTAAATCTATGTCCACTGGTGCACTATCCACCTGCAAGTGGAAATAATTACTTCTTGTTTACTCCAAGAAAATCTCTTGGGGTTCTGTATGTTCCACAGATTCCTCACACTGCATCTAACCCTTCATTGTTTGATGCTTCTTCAAATATCAAAGTACAAAAAGCAAATCAATTCCCTTGCAGTGGTGAGCCTTCCATTTTTGAAGACAAAGACGGAATAAGAAACAAAATTGAAGAAGATTAAACCTCCATGGACTTTGATATTGGGCACAAAGCTCCACATAAACTTGAAAGGTGATACTATACCTCAGAATAACAAAGTTTCTTCCACATAGAAATAAACTCTAAACTTGGCTGAAATCCAAAAGATTGGAACCAGCAAATTCGATTTTTGGGTACTAAATGTTCTTAGAGCTTCAGAATGGTTACCACAGCACATCATTCTTCCAGTATGCAAGATGCTGAAGGATATTTGCTGACTTCAAAACAGTTGCTCCCAGACATGCTTGCATCAGTCAGCATTCCCCTTGGAAAACAGTATGTCTCAAAGAATGATAGAGGCAGGACAAGCTGCTGGAAGAGGGAGGGGGGGGGGGGGGGGGGGAAGAGAAGGCTTTTCAGCAGGAAGCCACGTCCATCCAAGTGTTCTGGGTGTAATTCCACAGCCTGAACCTCAGTGGGGAGCAATATTTGCGATGTCTGCTCTGCAGTAATAAGGTACTCACTAAAATCTGTCACCTGCTGCAGCCACAACATCAAGCTCAGCGCAGGGCAACGACTGCTCTGCCAGTGGTTGTGAAGGCGACTGTGGTGTTGAAACTTTATGCATCTGGGTGCAAACTGCACCTCTAGACATCTATCCCCTTCTCCATCCACGTCCTCTGCCCAGGTTGAAGCTTAATTGTGCTAGTTGTCTCACCACATGCAGATCCTGTCACTTTGACAATCCTTTAAATTCCATGCAGTGTCTGTAGCTGAGCTGATGTCTGCCACAGTGACATCACTGGCTGACTTTGGTGTTTTGCTGTGTCTCCACTGCCCTGCCAGGATACAGTTTTTGGGACTCTGAATGGAAAAAGGTCCAAGAGTAAAGTTGTGGAGCATGGAGGGAAGAAAAGATTTCTACCATTTACAACTACAAATCAGAAGAATGTGGGAGGTTGGATGTGAGAAAGAGGATTATGCGTAGATGCTGTTATTTTTGTGGTTTTAGCATTGCTACTGGCATCAGCATTGGGTGGGGGATGGGGGCGGGGGGGGGAGCTTCCCGATAATGGCCAGTAGTTCCACCTCCAATGCTATTAGGACATGCAGGCGCACCTGTCACCATCTGGTTATCCCCTGTTTCCTCCAGACGTGCATCACCTTGTCCAGAATGCCTCCTGACATTGTTCTTCATTGCTAACTGCCCCCATTGCCTTCTAAGCATGTAACTGGTGAGCCTCTTGCCCCCCCCCCCCCCCCCAACCACTCGCAGGTTGAGGTCATTTCACCTCCTTGCACCAAATGCTCCAGTGCAGCATTCAATAACCTTGGAGCCTGCACTCTACCATGTTGTACCATTCTCCAAAGATCCCCAGGTCAAAGTCACTGCCCGCAGGACCCACAGCATCTGCTCCAGCCGCAAGGCACCCCCCCCCCCTCCCCCCCCCCTCCCCCCGTAAGGAGGTGCAGATAAAATGTAAGTAATGGTAGCCACTCATAATATTGGCTCCTTGTTTAAGCATTCAGATAATCAACTGCCTGCATTGCAATGCATGGATGAGGGTCAATGCTGCATTGAGATCCTTTCTGTGCCTGTTTTTGGGGTTATCCAATTCAGTCCCCTAAATATTTTCTTTCTTTAACAAAAACTTAGTTCTAAAATAGAAATATACCACAAGAGCTTTTCGGGGTGAGTAGGTCTCACACATGATAAGAAATGCTAATTGTATCTGGAATGTACAAAGGCATTTCTTTCTCTTGGCAACGTTCCTCTTTGTCAATAGCTCCACACGTTTATTTATTTGGCCTTGCCTCAATCTTCTCCCCTTTTCAGATATTGAGCTACATTGTTTATGGATTACTCTAGATGTAAACTGAAAGAGCATAATCAAGGAGGACAAGTTTATAAAGAGTTTACACATTGCATTGAAAATTATTGAAAATATTGATAATACTAATGTTTAGGGAGTATTTTATTAAGCCAGAACATCTTAACATTGCAGACTGAATTCATTCTGAAATAGTATGAGTATCATGTTGGCAAATGTTTTGAATATTTAACAGATACTCGGGGTTATGCCTTTGATGTTTAATCCTATTTTAGCTATTAAGAAAATTAAGGGATACATCTTTAATAGTTGCTATAAAATTGTAATCACACTATCTTTAATGTGCCCACAGGCTATGATGATACTTAGCCAATGTAACAAGACTTTCATATCCAATAGCTCTGGGTGGCGTGCTGTTAGTTGTCAATACATCATGAACATTTTTTTGAAACTTAGAAATATTGAACTTTACCGACAATTTGGATTTTTATGTCTTAAATGTTAGGATACAGTACCACAGATTCCATAACTTTTCACAGAAAGGAGGAATTTATCTTGCTATCTTGAATTATCTTGCTCAGTAACAGTCCATCAATCACCACACTAGGCATTTGCAGCCTTATAAATATTAACTGCGGTTCTCAAATGGTTCTGTTCATGTGATCTTAGCCTAACTTTCCAATCTGTCTTATTGGCAGCAGTACTGATATTTGTAACCACCCCACTCCCAACCCTCCTACCCAGCATTAGTAAAGAGTCATAATCAGAGTTTTTTTGCAGTTTATGTTATCTACAGCTGTGAGATGCAGTTTCTTTCTGAGCCAGAAACAGTTCAGAACAAGATGGATTATTGTGCCTGTCATCTTTTGATGTGGCTATCAGTAAATCTCTATTTATGTTTGCCAGGAAACAAACACATTCATTCCTACATGACCGCCAGGGGTGGGTGTATGTTTGCAATCTCTGAGTGGCTAATCCATGACAACCGCTACATTTCATGAATGATCAGTTAAGAATTGGGCACCCAATGGTGTACCGACATGAATACAAACTAAAAACATAACTTTCAGGAAACACTCAAGGGTACGGCCGCATCTCTGGAGAGAAAAACAGAATGAACATTTTGGGTCAATAACCCTTCATCAAAAATGGATGCCAATTCTGACAGAGGGTTAAAAACCTGAATCGTTGGGTGGAATTTTCTCAACTTAGTCCCTGCTGAAATGGTGGGACAATTAGTGGGCCAGGAGCTCACTGATAATTTATTGGACTTTGCTGTTGTTCATTGACTGAACATAGTATTAGCAAAACACTCCTGGGTTCCCTAATCCATCTGAGAGGGTGGGTGGGCAATATGCTTGATGAGGAAGGATTTCTAATTCGAGCGACCACCAACGGGTCATGATGGCTCATCTGGGCAAAGATTTGTTGAGCTTACAGCAACTTAGGAATGGAGAGGAAGTTACAGAAAGCTGTCTCTCAGGCCTCTCACTCTTATCCAGAGGTCCTGCTGTGGAATCTGAGCGACTGCATTGTGGTGGCCTCAGCCTTCACTAAGTTGGCCCCTGTATTCCTGTGTTACCCTTTCCCACTGTCTTGGCTGCAGATCATTTGTGCCCATTTGCTCATCATGTACAGATTCTGCTGTACATGTGTGCGACTTGAGGGGGACCATCAGTTTCTGCTTCCTCCACCACTGCCCGGCCACTTTGTAATTATTCAGTATTGGAAATGAGAGAGACACAAGGGTGAGTTTGTGGTGAAGGAATGGGGCAGGTTGGGGTAGGTGGAGGCAAAACCAAAACTGGCGTCACACCTGGATCAATTCCGCTACTGTGGAGGGGCTAGCACCGGCACCACGTGGAACACAATTAATTAATGAGAAATGGTGCGGGATTCACCTACTCCGTGATTGACACACGGGAGGTTGACAAGCTGCAGCCTCTTACACATATTGCAATCCCCACACACACTTATCCCAGCCAACAAGATGACTGGTTGTGCTGGAGCACTCCCATACAGCGGATGGATTGGCTGGAGCCAGAGGGCACCCAGGGGTTGCCCTGGGGAGACACCAAATGACCCGTGGCCGTAAGTTCACAGTGTGCAGTCAGTGGCATCCCTCAGCAGCTATGACGCCGGTTTCACGAATTTTGAAAGCACAAGTGAACTGCGTCGTCGGGAACTCGCCCACCAGAGGAGGAGAATTGCAGAGGCCCCAGAGAATACCGGGTCGGGCTTGCTAATGACATGAAAAAGGTGTTTACTCTACGTGAGTTCCGGTACGTATTGGCGCCACCGTCAAGGAGACGAAGAATCATGATTTGGCGTCAAATCGGTGCCCATCGTGAGTTTACCGTCAAAACCCATTCTCCACTAAATCACGATTTTGGCGTTGACAAATTAAGAATCCTGCCTTGTGTGTGATTCATGGAATGGCAGGATTGTCATGTGAGGAGAGAATGGGTTGACTGGGCCTGTATTCACTGAAATTTAGATGAATGAGAGGGAATCTACTTAAAACGTATAAAAGTTTGGCAGGGCTGGACAGACTGGATTCCGGGATGTTGTCTTACTCTGGCCATTTAGATTGGATGAGGGGAATCTTCTTCACTCAGAGGGTGATGAACCTGTGGATTTCTCTACCACAAAAGGCTGTGGAGGCTAGGTCACTGAATATATTTAAGATGGAAATAGATGTCTTGACTCTAAAGGTGTCAGCGGGTATGAGAAGAGCATGGAAGCTTGGATTTGAGATAGAGGATCAGTCATGATCATATTGAATGGCAGAGCTGGCTCAACGGGCCAAATGGCCTACTCCTACTCCTGTATTCCATGTTTCGATGTTCTTATTGAAACCAGATCCACAAACATTCAGGAAAAACTCTGAAAAAAAAATCAACAAGGTCCTGCTTCCTCAACTCTCAAATGACAACCATTCCAGGAGGGGATCGGGGGCAGGGTGTAAAGAAAATACTTCACAGACACTCTGAAGCTCTTCTTGAAGCATGGAAGCACAGACATTAATGATTGTGAAGAGCTTTCCACCAGTCAAAATGGCATCAATTTCTCCGTCAAGCTGCTTTGGGTCTCAACGACTTACTGATGAGGTAGAGCGGTGGCAGAGAAGGAAAGAAAACAAACTTTTTTTTGGCCAAGGCGCACTGTGCTGAAATATGAATAGTTTTATCTGTATATTTTCTCTGGATTGTATATCTGGAATTTTTGTTTTTGGCTATTTTTATCTATGGGGTCCAACAGTTTCATGAACAAAATTGGAACCTTCATGTCAAGGGTCACTTGGTATCTCCATTACATTAACTCCTGAAGTAGTGTCCACTGGGCAAGCCAACATTTAAATGTCAATGTTTACAAACCTTATCGAGTTCTTTGAGAAGGTGACTGAACAGGTAGACGAGGGTAGAGCAGTTGATGTGGTGTATATGGATTTCAGTAAAGCGTTTGATAAGGTTCCCCACGGTCGGCCATTGCAGAAAATACGGAGGCTGGGGATTGAGGGTGATTTAGAGATGTGGATCAGAAATTGGCTAGTTGAAAGAAGACAGAGGGTGGTGGTTGATGGCAAATGTTCAGAATGGAGTTCAGTTATGAGTGGCGTACCACAAGGATCTGTTCTGGGGCTGTTGGTGTTTGTCATTTTTATAAATGACCTAGAGGAGGGCACAGAAGGTTGAGTGAGTAAATTTGCAGACGACACTAAAGTCGGTGGAGTTGTAGACAGTGTGGAAGGATGTTGCAGGTTACAGAGGGACATAGATAAGCTGCAGAGCTGGGCTGAGAGGTGGCAAATGGAGTTTAATGTAGAAAAGTCTGAGGTGATTCACTTTGGAAAGAATAACAGGAATGCGGAATATTTGGCTAATGGTAAAATTCTTGGCAGTGTGGATGAGCAGAGGGATCCCGGTGTCCATGTACATAGATCCCTGAAAGTTGCCACCCAGGTTGATAGGGTTGTGAAGAAGGCCTATGGTGTGTTGGCCTTTATTGGTAGAGGGATTGAGTTCCGGAGCCATGAGGTCATGTTGCAGCTGTACAAAACTCTGGTACGGCCGCATTTGGAGTATTGCGTACAGTTCTGGTCGCCTCATTATAGGAAGGACGTGGAAGCTTTGGAACGGGTGCAGAGGAGATTTACCAGGATGTTGCCTGGTATGGAGGGAAAATCTTATGAGGAAAGGCTGATGGACTTGAGGTTGTTTTCGTTAGCAGCACGGGCAGCACGGTAGCATGGTGGTTAGCATAAATGCTTCACAGCTCCAGGGTCCCAGGTTTCCTCCGGGTGCTCCGGTTTCCTCCCACAGTCCAAAGATGTGCGGGGTTAGGTGGATTGGCCATGCTAAATTGCCCGTAGTGTCCTAAAAAGTAAGGTTAAGGGGGAGTTGTTGGGTTACGGGTATAGGGTGGATACGTGGGTTTGAGTAGGGTGATCATTGCTCGGCACAACATCGAGGGCCGAAGGGCCTGTTCTGTGC
The DNA here is from genome assembly GCF_902713615.1 of Scyliorhinus canicula. Taxonomy (NCBI): domain Eukaryota; kingdom Metazoa; phylum Chordata; class Chondrichthyes; order Carcharhiniformes; family Scyliorhinidae; genus Scyliorhinus; species Scyliorhinus canicula. The sequence continues at coordinate 67,421,669 of NC_052156.1, read as the reverse complement.
TGTACTGTTCTATGTTCTAAGGTTAAGAGGTGACTTAATAGAGGCATACAAAATGATCAGAGGGTTAGATAGGGTGGACAGTGAGAGCCTTCTCCCGCGGATGGAGGTGGCTAGCACGAGGGGACATAGCTTTAAATTGAGGGGTAATAGATATAGGACAGAGGTCAGAGGTAGGTTTTTTACACAAAGAGTGGTGAGGCCGTGGAACAGTAGTGAACTCGCCAACATTGAGGGCATTTAAAAGTTTATTGGATAAGCATATGGATGACAATGGCATAGTGTAGGTTAGATGGCCTTTAGTTTTTGACTTCCCATGTCGGTGCAACATCGTGGGCCGAAGGGCCTGTACTGCGCTGTATCGTTCTATGTTCTATGTTCTATGTTCTAATGTGATGTTGAACTGTGATTTAAAAAAGGCAAAAAAAACTTGCGTTATGTTGCATCCTTCATGATTTCAGGATGTCCCAAAATGCTTTACAACCAATGAAGTGCTTTTGCCGTAGTTATTGTTGCATTGGAGTAAGCATTAAATATTGATTAATCATAAAAAATTGCTTTGTCACTGCAAAGGTAAAAGTACTTTTCCCGAACAGATTTTTAAGTGTTAAGCAGATGTATTTTAGAATCTAATTTATAAATACTAATTATATGTATTTGCAATTCCCACAAAGATTTATCAGCCAATACAGGAAATATCATTAGGATAGTTAATCGGAAAAAACACAAATTAAATGTCAGTTTACACAGAGTGAGTTTCTCTGCGAGGCATTGCATTATTGAAAATGCTGAAACTCTTATTAATTATCCAGCATCCTGGAGAAAATAGATGATTTAAATATTTTCTACACATATATGAAAAGAGCATTTAATTTTATTCTCCAGTGATAATGGGATGAAATTAAGATGATTATTTGTTGCTGGAATGATTTTCCAAGGTATTCAATCAGGAAGCCAAAACTTCCATAATTTCAAAGTGCTCCATCATCTAATTAGTACACTGAAATAGGGCAGAATGCCTGGGTTGTGATTGGTGAGATCATCATTGTAAAACAGCCACCAAATTCCTATCCAATTAAGACATTAATATCTATTATTAACTCATGAATAGATATTTATTTTCATAATGAGCATTGTGGTTTAAACATTATGGGTAAACAATAATGTAATATAAAATCTCATCCACTCATTATTTCATCTGTTACTAATATTTATAATTTTGAACATATGGAAGCTTAAATCCAATATTAGATCATTATGATAGAATTCTCAAACCTCAATATTGGCTGGTGCAACATTGCAAAAATCACTGTAGAAAGCTCTCGTATAAAATGACGCCAGGAATCTTACACAGCTATCTGTGTCAAAACAATCATGGAGTGAAATGTGAAATCTCTGCTATATGCATGTCCCTTTGTTCATTTGTGCCCAATTATTGTCTGACGAAGAATATGCAAACATATTGAGATCTCCTAGCCTTTTTTTAAGAAAATGCTGCATTTAGATGAGAAGAATTGGAATAATTCAGTTCTAAACCCTGTGATCACACTGTAGCTCAAATGTTCCCTTTCGGTAACTTTGTCCGTGTAATCATTTTTGTTACATAGTTTCACCATTGCAAAAAAATTCTGAGCGAACTGCCCAGATTGTTTGTGCTGTTAATGTGTGACAAATGCCCCATTAACAGAAATTAGTCCCTTTGGCGGCATGTAGTGGGTGCGTCACTTTAAGCTCTCTTTCAGAAGGTAATGCATCATTGTTCTGTTGCTCGTCATCTGCAATAAAAGCAAGAAATGTTGGAAACACACAAGAGGCGAGGCAGCGTCTGAGGAGAGAAATTGTGCATGTTTCAAACTGATTAAACCTTCATTAGACTGAGAAAAGTGAGATGTTTCACAGGCTATAAGCAAGTATAGAGTTGCTGGTGGGGAAGGGTTTCCGGTCTTCAGCATATGCAGGATTTTACTTTTGTGACAATATTGAATATCTAGGCATGATAAAGAAATAACTTTTCATCATTACTAACTTTCACATGTTTATTAAATGTGCTCTTGTAAACTGTACTGTACAACATAATGTCGCGACTGAAACAAATTAATTAAAGGAAAACAACTTGTATCATCCCTACTTCAGTGACTTGGAGTTAAATTTCATGGAATCCACATGCTGGGAGGAATTTTTCTTTACTAATATTTCTTTTAAAATTATTTTAGAGTACCCAATTCACTTTTTTTTCCAATTAAGGGGCTGGTTTAGCTCACTCAGCTAAATCGCTGGTTTTTAAAGCAGACCAAGCAGGCCAGCAGCATGGTTCGATTCCCGTACCAGCCTCCCTGGACAGGCGCCGGAATGTGTCGACTAGGGGCTTTTCACAGTAACTTAACTGAAGCCTACTCGTGACAATAAGTGATTTTCATTTCATTTCATTTCATTTAGCGTGGCCAATCCACCTGCCCTGCACATCTTTTGGTTGTGGGGGTGAGACACATGCAGACATGGGGAGAATGTGCAAACTCCACATGATCAGTGACCCAGGGCCGGGATTGAACCTGGGTCCTCCGCGCCATGAGGTGGCAGTGCTAACACTGCACCACTGTGCTCCCCATATTTACTGATACTATGAATATTTGTAGTCATTGTGGATGGAAATTATCCCCTTTCCACGTAGCTCTGAATTTCACTTTCTCCACTTGATGGTGCATTTCCATTCTCTTTGCTCCCACTGTTAGCTTCTCTTAATTGTTCTTTTTTATCAGGAATAGTTGCCAAATGTTTGACAATTTCATGGCCCCTCGATTCTGATGTATTTTTGTAATAATGAGTGTTATTTTAAGAATCTATTTTTCTTGACTGAAAAATGTATGCATTCTGACTTAGCCATAATATAAACAAATTGCTGAAAATATACCTCCTGTCTTCTCTCTGGCTGCACATAGGCCAGAAAAGAAGTGTTTTACATGTACGTAGGGTATTATCCCAACACCATGTGTATCGCCCAACATAGGCAGGGCGGTGACTCAAGTTCATGCCTTCTGCTTTGTCAGTCAGTGATTACGTGCTGTTCATAGAATCATAGAATCCTTACAGTGCAGAAGCAGGCCATTCATCTCATTGAGTCAGCACTGACCCTTGGAAAGAATATCCTACTTAGGCCCATGCCTACAAACCCTATCCACAGAATCCCACTTGATCCTTTGGACACTAAGGGGCAATTTAGCATGGCCAATAGACCTACCCTGCACATCTTTGGACTGTGGGAGGAAACCGGAGCACCCAGAGGAAACCCGCAAAACCCACAACTCCCATGGGCTGGGCTAAACCTGCCTTTATTCTCCTTTGCAGGAGCAAAGATTTGTTTTTGAAGGTTGAGGCACTTAAGGAGCCTGTTGGTGGTGCTGTGACAAGCTTTTGATTTTCAAAAAGCTTGTATTTTGAGACATCCCTTTAAACCAAAGAGAAACTAAAGAAAATGCTGGTAGGGCAGCGAGATACCGTTTGAGCCTGGGCATAACTTATTTTCTGGGAAGTGAAGCTCTGGCTGAGGTTGCTTTGGAGATAAAAGCTACGTTTATAAGAAGAGAGAAACATAAACTATTCGGAGGTTTTAGGTTACAGCTTGCGGTCAACAGCAGAAAACACTGACTCTTGTGAGGAAAAGAAGCATCGGTTTTACTGATGGAAAAGGAGAAAAATATCTATGACCTAGCGAGCTGTGTGAATAGATGGAGATTCTAAAGAGTTAGGTGTTTTTACCAGAAGTGACTAAACTATGAACCGGGCAGGGTGTAATTGGTTGGTCATGTCCACAGAAATGTAGAAGTGTGGGTTGCTGATGATAATTGTACCCATGAAACCGACGGAAAGGGGGCGGGGGGAGGGGTTGTTGTTACATAGAACCTCTGACCCACCTTGCATGAATAAAGAACAGCATATTGTGGAACTGTGCAGCTGCATCATGCTATATATGCTGAGGGGAAATTATTCTGTAAATTGTTATCTGTTGTATATATTATGTCAAGTGAAATTAATTGTTTCCATTGAAATACCATTTGTCTGTTAGTACATTTTTAGTTCTATGTTGATTTTGGGTCTGACTGCTCGAGTAAAAATTTATAAAAGTGAACTTTTGACCATTGATTCCTTTTGTCAGGATTGTTTGAGGATTGCCATCTTTTGGAGTTGTTGTTCTCGAAGGAGACCGTGAGAGTGGATTAAAAGAAATATTGTTATCTTGCTTTTCCAAAATGGTCCTAAAATAGTGGGGGAGTGTGAGGCATGGTAAAATTTAATGTTATCCACTCAGATGTGCCAATTAATGGCAAACCTGGGGCAAAATTCTCCCCTACCCAGCAAGGTGGGGAGTCCCGGCGTAGCGGAGTGGCGCCAACCACTCTGGCATCGGGCGTCCCCAAAGGTGCGTAATTCTCCCTACCTTTCGGGGATAGGACCACGCCAGAGTCCTTTGGCCTTTGGCGCTACGCCGCCCAGCGTCGGGGCTGGCCGAAAGGCCTTCGCCGGTCCGCGCATGCGCCGGAGCGTCAGCGGCCGCTGACGTCACCACCGGCGCATGCGCGGTGGAGGGAGTCTCTTCCGCCACTGCCATGATGGAGGCCGTGGCGGCAGCGGAAGAAAAAGAGTGCCCCATAGCACTGGCCCGCCCACCGTCAGTGGGCCCTGATCGCGGGCCAGGCCACCGTGGGGACACCCCCCGGGATCCGATCGCCCCATGCCCCCCCCCCCAGGACCCCGGGGGCCCGCTCGTGCCACCAATCCCGCCGGCACAGAGGTGGTTTAAACCACTTCGGCAGGATTGGCCTGTCAACGGCGGGACTTCGGCCCATCGCGGGCCTGAGAATCACTGCGGGGGCGCACCGATCGACGCTGGGGGCATGGCAATTGGCGAGGCGTGATTCCCGCTCCTGCCGATTCCCGGATGGCAGAGAATTCCGGCCACGGCGGGGGCGGGATTTACACCGGCCCTGGGCGATTCCCCAACCCTGCGGGGGATCGGAGAATTCCGCCCCTTGTTCAGCACCAAATACACACACACTTCATCGCCTTGGACTTGAAGGACTGCAGATGTCAGTCGATAACTGAGGTAGATGGAGCAAAGATTTTGCTTTAAGTACTGTTCAAAGATCATTCATGAATTTGATTCTCCTTTAAAATACTGCAGTGGTGATAATTGGTTGCTTAGAACAATCTTTCATTTTTACATTTATCATGGAATCATGGAATTTACAGTGCATAAGGAGGCCATTCAGCCCATCGATTCTACACCGGCTCTTGGAAAGAGCACACAACCCAAGCCCACACCTCCACCCTATCCCCAAAACCCAGTAACCCCACCCAACACTAAGGGCAATTTCTGACACTTAAGGGCAATTTAGCATGGCCAATCCACCTAACCTGAACATCTTTGGACTGTGGGAGGAAACCAGAGCACCCGGAGCAAACACATGCACACACGGGGAGAACGTGCAGACTCCGCACAGACAGTGACCGAAGCTGGGAATCGAACCTGGGACCTCGGAGCTGTGAAGCAATTGTGCTAACTATGCTACCGTGCTGCCCTTTTCTTTTCTATTGTTGGGCCAATTCATTATTAAATTAAGGATTGTCCCAAGTTTTCTTATGTAAGTCACAGAATTTTGTTAAAGATTAAACAAAAGGAGAGGAGGTAACTAACTTCAACTCTATCAGCATCATCAGTATCTTCTCCAACAATTCCATTAAATTGATTCGGCATGACATGCTTGTCATAAGTTCAAGTGGTCTTTTCTCTTCAGACATATTACAACTAAAATTATATCCTTTTAGAATATTTTCCAATTGTTTGTATTAAGCTGATAAGTCTAGAATCTCCTCAGGTCATGAATCCATCCAAGCCAGAACAGTGATGAAACAAACCTGATCTACACCTGCTGTCCCGCCAACTACCCTGGTCATGCCCCAAGGAGTTCAAGTTGCTGTGGCAACATGAACTTTTACATGCATGTTGTATTCTGGAGCGAAGAATAGTGATGCAAGAGACTCCAATTTTATTTTCATCATGTGGCTGGCCAGGAATCACTTCTGCCCTTACCTCCTGTCATTGGCACATGTTGGAAGGATTTACAAGTTGCTGCTCAAACTGTTTGACTGTTGCAGAAGTGCTTGGGTTCCAATGACTGACGACCAAGGACTTTATATCAACAATAATTTATATACTATATAATATATATACTTGCGCACAACGAGCAGGGGGCACTGGGTTGACAGTGACAGCGGGTCTGGTCCATGAGATGGAGGTTGATGACAGCCCGCTCTGCGATGAGCTCCGAGCTCCACATGGTTAGACAATGCCTGGCTCATGCCCACAGTAGCACCTCCCAGCTGGGTGATCTCTGCATGCGGGCTGGCCAGTCCATCACATGGCCCTGTCGAATAGCTGGGGTCGGGTGATGGGGATGGTCGGGGGAGGGGGAGGGCTAAACGGCCTTACTCGTCCACCACCCCTCACCCACAGTGGCCATCACTTACCGTCCCACCCCTATACTCATCAGACAGAGCACAGAGGCAGCTTTCAACGCTGTTAACTGGTGTTTATTGTGAAGAGGTATACAGTCTGTGCCTTAGCGCCTATAACTAAACTGTGCCCTCCACCCATGACAACTTAACTGGTGTCTAACTTGTCATAATATACACACAAGTATATGATGGTGCACAGGCAGACACTGACTGACACACTGAATGACCAATCAACACACAGAACACAGCAGCCAATCACCAGACAGGACACGGCCACTATAAAGCCAGAGGGCACTAGTTTTCCCGTTCTCTGGGGATGCAGCCTCTGAGACAGCCAGAGCCTGTGAGCAGCAACACGAACATCCACCATGTGGTAGCAAGATAATCTGATCAAGTTAGACTCAGGTCACCAGTCAACTCAGCATAGTGTCAACCCACAGTCAAGTATGTTTAACAGCTCATAGTTCAATAAAATAGAGTTGTACTTCTACAACTGTTGAAAGCCTGTGTCTCTCACTGCTATGGTAAACGCAGTCTTCACAGACCCAGCATACCCAACACATCATAACTTTCTGGCCTTATGGGCCCTGACACTACGCCTAGGTGGTCCCCCAGACAGTACAGCAGGAATGGAGGCGGACTGCTGTAACCCCTGCACTGCAACGAGGGTCCCCATTAGCGCATGTTTCCTCGGCCGGCCTGGTCTGGGTGGGCCGGCCTGCTCCATGGCTGTCCCTGTGTCGTGTTGCCACCCTGTTCTGCCCCCTGCCAGGGCCAGGAGTGGGGGGGAGGGGGAGTCCGAGGTGCAACGCTGTTCCGGCACCTCCCCTGCTGGAGTCAGCGGCATGGGTTCCAGCACCTCCTCCTCCCTCGGGGTTTAGCTCATTGATTGCCGGCATATTCGAGGCACAGCCCCTCGCACCCCCCCCCCGACCACCACCACCACCCCCCACCCCGACTGCGAAGGTGGTTGTTGGGCAGCAAGGGTTACCCGTTGCGGTTAGGCAGATCAACGGGGGTGAGGCGTAAGGTGGTGAGGGGGGTGGGATAAAGGGGTGGGGATGTGAGGGGAGGGGGAAGGGGGGTGGGCGAGTGGGGTAGGCACACATGTGTCGTGTGGAGCCTCAAACCGGCAGGGGTCTCGCTTGGTGGCGCACCTCCGACCTCCGCATCGGCGACATCCCTTTCCTTCGGTCCGCCAACAATGTCCAGTGCCCTCTGCTCAGAAACGATGAGGCGACGTAGTTCTGGTGGTCTCCCTCCAGTCTTCTCCCGTTCCCGGCGGTTGTATGCAAACTTTTCCTGGTGGGGGAGGGGCAAAAACAAACAGCAACAGTGTTAGACGGTCCGCGCATGCAGCTCAGGGGTTGGGTGTCTGATGACATTGGCGCACAGGGCACACGGCTGTTGTGGGTGGGTCAGGGTGGGATCCCAACCGTCCCCCTGGGGGGGGAGAGGGGTGGGTCACGTGTATTGAGGGTAGGGTGGTTAGTGCCAGGGGCACAGCGCTGGGTACTCACCCTGGCTGACCTGAGGAGGTCGTGCAGTTGCTTTCCGCACTGGTCTGCACTCTGGGCCACAGCTCCAACGGCGATGATGCCGTATCCACCTCTGACCAGGCACGCCGAACAATGGCAGCTGCCGACATCCGACCCAGCCCAGGGTACAACACCAGCCTCCTCTCCTCTACCATGTCCAGTAGGGTCTCCAACCCGGCATCACGAAATCGCAGTGCTGCTCTCCTGGCGGCCATCTTGCCTGCGATGCTGTGTGTGGGGAGAGAATGGTTCAGTGCAGCCGCGGCGTCTTGTCGATAATGTACCAGGTGAATCAGCAGCCGCTCCTTCGGGCATCAAAGGTTCCGTTTGTGCAAGCCCTTGTGGGCCGTTGAATAGCTCCACCTGGGGGCCCGATAACGCCGCCGTGAAACTTCACGGTATTTACGACGGTGTCAACACTTAGCCTAACTTTTGAAGAATCCAGCCCCAGTTTTTATCAAAAATGACTTAGTTTGTTGAGTGGGCTGAAACCACTGGATAAGTTTTAAAAGACTTAACAACAGCATTTCACGTGATGTAAATAGCAGTCCTGAAGATTACCAATCATTTACATAGCTGTCCTCGACAAATTACAAAACCAACAGCAAGGAATTGAGCTGTCCAGATGTGGCCCACCAAAGACAATCAAATTATGAGAGATCTCCTGAACCATTTACAAAACATCCAGACATAACCTGTATATTTAGCAGGGGGTTGACCAAGCCATTGGCCTCAATCATTTTGGACAATGGGCAATGGACCCCAGCTGGGTAGGAAACTCCACCGGCTATAATCTAATTCTTTTTAAACAATGAACTTGGAATCGCTTGCTCTGACCATGTTTGGGAAACTGGCCAGTTTGAATGCATGTGAGCTGGAGCACATTTTATCATTTATAACTAGATTGGGTGCAAAGTACAATAAATACTTTCTCTTTTCTTTTAAAACTCACAAAAAAATCTATCTGTGTGCCTTTTATAGTCCAGGCAGTTAAGATGTCAAACGCTCACTGAATTGGCAAGCAAATTCTTTAAAAAATAATGTATTGAAGTGGAAGACAGGGGAGATTCCAATTCTCACCTGACTATGACACGTAATAAGATTTTAATCACCAACCTTTCCTTAACTTTCCTGGGTCTCAGCTCTCCATTTACCTGCCACTTTGAATATGAAGATCTTCTCCATCATTTTAAGACCACAGACAAACAGCAGCAACACCAATGGCTGTCTATTCAAGCCACTTCAGTGTGCCCCATTTCCATCTCTGTTCCCCGATCAGCAATTCAACAACAGACCCTTCTCTTGGATTATAAAGACTCCAGTCCCGCTTCACAGCTGGAAACAGAGGCATGTTGACCTCCAATGGGAATATCAGGAGTAGAGTCATCCATCCCTTACTACCTGAATTGAAAGACTTTGGCCGGAATTCTCCGACCCTGAGCCGGGTCGGAGAATCCCCGGGGGGGGGGGACACGAGAATCGTGCCCCGATGTCGGCTTCCCCATTCTCCGGCGCCGATTCTCGGGCGTCCACGGGATTCCCGCCCCGCCGGTCGGGGGCCGTTGACAGCGGCCCCACACGACGATTTTCTGGGCACCGATGGGTTGAGTGGCTGACGCGTTGGGCCGAGTGGAAGGTGAGTCTGCGGGGGCCATCCTAAGGGGGGGATGTGGTTATATGCATCACTGTAAATACACAAGGGGTTAATGTAAATACACATAGACTAGACACTAGAGGGAGCACCAGAGACATGACACACAGACATTCAACCAATAGGTCAGTAAGATAAGACACGACCAATGGGCATTCACAGTACACACAGAGGTGACACTACCACAGGGGGGCATTACACCAACCCATATAAAAGAACACTGCACACATGATCTTCCTCTTTCCAGTGGAGACTCTCAGTGGGTAGACAGGGTTGATTTGAAACACATCACACCCACCACGTGGATTGTAGCAGACTGGTTCATCAGGAGAGTCGAATCCAAGTTGGAGAATTGTTAAGAGTTCAATAAATGTGTTAAAGCTATCTCCAAGTCTGGACCTTCCTTTGTCAGAGTGCTACATCAAGAGCATGACAAAACTTGGTACCCAGGAATGACCTGCTTAAATCCATATAGTTACAACTCAGCAAACAGTGACAACCAGCATCGGCACCCAGGCAAGATGATGTTCGGGATTCCGGTTCCACAGCAGCTCAGGTACCACAGCAATCTCAATGAAAATGGCGTTGGTTCATGCAGAGATTTGAGATCTACCTGGTAGCGTCCGACCTAGATGGCGTGGCGAATGCAGAGAAAATAAAACTTCTACTTACCATCGCGGGTCCAGAAGCAGCTGGAGTTTTCCAGACCTTCAAATACTCAAAGGGGCAAAAGAAGAGCGATTTCCAGGCAGTCCTGGACAAATTCCAAGAATTCTGCGGGGAATATACACGAAAAAACAGTAAAAGAGGCGCCAAAACGCACCACCGAAGGTAGGATTTCCATTGAAGAAATCTGCATTTTGATTGCCGGCCATCTTGGAAAAGGAGCCGCATAAGCGCAGTTGAGACAAAGGCCCAAGTAAAGGAACAGTGATCTGCACATTCCCAACCGCTTCCTTCGACCTACGTCATACCTGTCATGACATCAAAGGCCCCGGACCGCACCCACTTAAAGCGAAAATGTCCCAAAACACAGAAAAAAAACTATTTAAGCTGTAAAACATGATTCTTTCACCTGGAATGACAGCACAGTGCCTGAAATTCGACCAGTAGCTGAAAGTAACCTCCGCAGAACCCTGCAACAAGCAGTTTTCACTGCCCAAAGAGATTATATGGTCCCAGAAGACAACGACTCAGACGAAGATTTCACCTTGGGAGGTGGCTACCCCAGTACCAAATCCGAACCGCAACTAGATGTGTTGCACATTGAAGACCCCGACGCCGAGTTCTTCGGATTGGGGAATCTTCAGCCCAGCATATACGACATCCTGACTCGTGAGCGCAGGATTATGCTGCGGCCTGACGCCAAGAGACAGAGAGGGGTACAAGCCCACAGAGAGCAGCCTGCTGCTACACATAGAGTGATCCATGCACCACGAAGAGTGCCCAACTCCACATAGAGTGGTCCACGCACCACTAAGGGTTCCAGCCTCCACACAGAAAGCGATGAAAGATGCCACAGTGAGACCATGGCACAATTCCACACAGGGAATGCTGCAAGACTCCACAAAGGGAGTGACACAAGCCTCCACAGCGAGCTTGTGGACAGCCTCCACAATACAAGCAACGCAAGACTCCAAAGCGCAGTCCTTGCATGAACAGGACTATGAGGATCTAGCAACATCCTCTGAGCAACCAGCAGCAGACAATGCAAGTCTGCCACGCTCAAGTGAACAACAGAAAGACTATGACAGTCTGCCATTCTCAAGTGCACAGCAAGAAGACTATGACAGTCTACCACGCTCCAGTGAACAAGAAGAAGTCTCTGACAGTCTGCCCAGCTCAAGTGAAAGACAAGAACACACTGAGGCTCTACCCACTGTATGTGCGACAAGTAACGACGGCATCCCACTTCCCATACCAGATGTGCAATGTGTCAGATCTCAGCTGGAATATACAGAGGCACACGACAATCGCAGTGAGACTACTGGTGACTCGGGTGATACCTCATTCTCTCAAGCCTCTCCACAAGCAAATGCATTCCTGAATGTTCTGAATCCAGACGTGGAGCATCTGACTCAAGTGAACCTGAAATGACTCCGGACGGGGAGCATCAAGAAATCTCAACTGACTCCAATGAACCTGCAATGATTCCAGACGGGGAGCATCGACAAGCCAAAATTGTCTCAGGTGCCACAGACCAGACTCCAGATGGGGACCATCAATAAGCTAAAGCTGATTCAAGTAAGCCGGACATGACTCCAGACGGGGAGCGCCGCAAACTCAGTGACGGCATGCTCAAGAAAACAGCAGATGCCACAAAGCATACTGACACGAGTAACTGTGTGAAGGACTTGTATTATCCACAGAGTGTGGTCCTTCAGCACTGCAAACACGACAACAAAACCAACCAACACAACAGCAACATCAAAAACAATAACAAGAAGCGTACAAAAGTCAACAACGTCGATAAGAAGCATAACAAAAACAGCACCAATGAACAACGACTGTTACGACATGGTACAATTCTGCAAATTCGGGACACTATTACTGCTCAGCTCAGTACAATGACATACCATGGCAGGACAATGTATTTTTCCAATTCACGTTTGCTATACTACTAACAGGCAACCCAGCTTTCAGGACAGATGCCATCCAACATCGCTACCACAAGCATCGAAAGAAAAAAAAGATTCCAAATCAGACAATGAAGTGATTTGACCACTTCTTGGTTCCTTACGCACAGGGACACTGACGGCATTTACAAAGCAATGCCACCATCAACATCACCACTTCACCAACCAAACAAGAAAGACACTCGACCATAATAATTAATGACTTTTGGACTCATGCATGATTTGGACTTATTGTTTAATGATCACTGTTATTATAACTTGTACATAGCATCATTTATCTACCTGTTTCTGTTCAATTTTATTTAACACTGTACAGAAAATATGTAACATGAAAAAAGGGGGGATGTGGTGACATGCATCACTGTAAATACACAAGGGGTTAATGTAAATACACGTATACTAGACACTAGACACAAGAGGGAGCACCAGAGACATGACACACAGGCATTCAACCAATAGGTCAGTAAGATAGGAAATGACCAATGGGCATTCACGATACTCACAGAGGTGGCACTACCACAGGGGGGCATTACACCAACCCATATAAAAGGACACTGCACACATGATCTTCCTCTTTCCAGTGGAGACTCTCAGTGGGTAGACAGGGTTGATTTGAAACACATCACACCCACCACGTGGATTGTAGCAGACTGGTTCGTCAGTCTGAGTAGCTATACCAGGATTAACAGGAGAGTCAAATCCAAGTAGGAGAATTGTTCACAGTTCAATACATGTGTTAAGTCTATCTTCCTTTGTCAGAGTGCACATCAAGGAAGCAGCTTATGCTACTTCAAGAGCATAACAAAATGGGGGGGTGGGGGCGGGAGGGGGGATCCGACCCGGGTGGCCTGGCCCGCGATCGGGGCTATCCGATCGGCTGGTGGGCTGGTTCCGTGGGAGCCTATTTTACACCGTGCTGGGCCCCTGTAGGGCTCCACCATATTGCCCGGGGCCGGTGCGGGGAAGGGAACCCCTGCGCATGTGTGGAAATACGCTGGCCGTAGCGAGCATGCGCGGAAATACGCCGGCCATTCCACACATGCGTGGAATCATGGCAGCCGTTTTGCGCATGCATGAACTCGCGCCAGCCGGTCCGCGCCGGCTGGAGCTGCGGGGACCTCTCCGGCTGCAACCTAGCCCCCTAGGAAGGGGAGCATTCCCCATTATTGGGGACCATTGACGCCAGCATGGTTGGTGTCGCTTTTCACGCCGGCGTGGGGACATAGCCCCATTGGTGGAGAATCCCGCCCTTTAGCTTCCTATCAGGCCCTGAAAACAGAATGTTTTTAATAATGAATTAATGGAGTTGAAGTATGATCAGCCGTCATCTGTTCAGACGTGAAATGAACTCATGGTTTACAGTGGTTCCTATATAAATATACTGGCCTGTGGTTTTCAATGATCTCTGATCGAGTCATTGGAAAATAATTATTTACTGCAATGAAAGCTATTGAGGAGCAATGGTTCAAAATTATATTTATATTGTTTATTATTTTAACTGTATGATCATTAAGAAGTCCCACTTGGACCTTCAAGTTTATTTTCTGCATCTTTCTCGATATATGACAGTCTATTCTAGGTTTTGGTTATGACCACTTGATTTCTGTTTACACGATTTCTGAACCAAATTTTCAGTGAATACTTTATTTTATTTTCTCTTCATGCTTTTTTTTTCGACCTCACCGTTTCACCGTTTGGTCCCAGGTTTCAGTGTGAATGTCATAAACTGGGAAAAATTCTGTTTCAGTTCAGCTGCTTTTCACCTTCAATATTGTTTATCAATTTAGCTTCTAACTTTTTTTAAAGCAATTGGATCACAGTTCGATTTCTAATTCAAGTGACACTTCAGGTCCCAAAGAAAATTCTTTCATGGATTTAACATCATGCCTTCAGAATAACAGACATTACTATGATGAATCAGGCTTCCAAAAGCCTTCTGATTTTTGGAGATAGAATAAGAGTGCATTTTCTGGTTGGTGTTATCTTTAGCTCAAGGGCAGAAGTTGATCTTTATCAAACTGGATTATAAGTTATCAAAGTGCAGGATATGGCATATAAATTCGTTTATAATTTCTTTTAATATTTCTGGAGATAATGCAGCAACCTGAGGAACTTCCTTAAGTATTACTTTCAGAACCGAACTTGCCAAAGCAGTAACAAGTCTGAATTTTTTACCTGATAAATGTACCTGGCATTAATCAGTTTACAATGTTGCATTTTTTAATTACTGCTGAACACCACCAAATCGAAAACAAACTTTCAACATCAATATTTTGCCAGTGCTTGTAACAAAAATGTCTGCCCAGGTGAACAACCTCCGTGTTCCCTGTTTACTAGAAATTGTTCCAATAGCTATATGGAGGACTCAGCTGCACACATCAAGCACTGATTGCCACCAGCTGCCTTCCCACAGCTGATGAATCATTACTCCTCCATGTTGAACTTGGAAGAAGTATTGCAGCTGGCAAGGGCACAAAATGTACTCTCGTAGGAATCTTCAGTGCTCGTCACCTTTGACACTGACATTCTTTGGCTTATTCTTCTCTTTGCTGCTGTGATGCCTTCAGGTCATCTACAGAAGGTGTCTACTTACATACAAGAACTGGCAGAAAACTGTTCAGCTTTGCTCACTGGAGATCCAAGAGAAAGGTGTGCTAAGTCCTCATCAGAGAGTTGCTCTATTCTGATGATATCACCTCAACAACCCATACCGTGGAATACCAGCAGTGGCAAATGGGCAGACTCTCTCAACCTATAAATAGAATATAGATTTTTTTAAATATAGAATTTACAGTGCAGAAGGAGACCATTCGGCTCATCGAGTCTTCACCGGGCCAAAATCTGGGTCATGACTACCTGCTTCTCCTTATTTCTACTGCACGGAAACCTACAAGCGAGAAATTAAATGGTGGATATTGACCCTGACAAAGGGGAGACAGTCGCTGATCCTGACCTGTGGAGTCTAACTGTTTGGAAGGTCATTTGAAGAAATGAGCAGAAATTAAAAGATCAGCTGGCACAGAGAAAACAGAGGCAGAGAATTGTGTACCTTCACAGTAACAAAGGTGACAGAGAAGGCCGTGTAGAGTGGAGCTCCTCAGCCACAACAGCTGATGCTTAACACTGGGTTCAGCATCTCGGCACAAACCATTGCCTCAGGAAACAGAAGGCTGCCGCTACAAACATTCATGCATGCAGCAAGGCCTGCTTGTGGTGGTACATGGCAAATAACATTTGTACCACATGATTGCTGACAATGACCATCTCCAATAAGGGAGGATCTAAGGACCTCCCTTTGACATTCAATTGCCATCGCTTTGCTGAATCCGCTACCATCAATATCCTGGGGGTTATCATTGACCAGAAACTTAACTCGATGACTCTGGAAGGGAAATTAATGAGTTGCCCACTTAGAAGCATGCTGGGAAATGCTTGACTATAGTTTAACACTGCTTTTGAACGAAAATAAGTAGGTCAGGTAACATAAATAAAATACTGCTTAATATTTTGGACTCTGCCTTATTATGATAAGAAGTTGTTCTTCTGAAGGACAACAAAATGCGTACTCGAGAATTGCTTTTAAACCAAGGGAAAAACATTCATATTTCCGCTTGCGTTTGTTCCCAAGGTTTATCTTTTCAAAGTTTTTTATTTCACACTATAAATATACACCCCCACGTCGCCTGCCAAGAACAGGGCGACAACACCGATCCTGAAGGGTTACCTGGGGATGAGCACGATCAGGTGGTCGTGCCAAGGCGGCGGAGGCGTGCCATGCGTAACCGAGTGTACTGGGACCGCATCTCATTCGAGGACATGATGGAGGCGGCATGCAGCAGGAGACACCAGATGAGCCGTGAGACGGTCGCACATATATGCCACCTGAATTTCTTTGCGACCGGCTCCTTCCAGTCGCTGAGCGGGGACCTGTGTGGGATCAGTCAGGCCTCGGTGCACTGGTGCATCAAGGCAGTAACCACTGGCCTCTATGCAGTTGCGGGACGGTTCATTAAGTTCCCGGAGGACCACACTCATCAGGCTGCCAGGGCTTCGCAATTCGTCGCGGTGGCCAGAATACCGATGGTACAGGGCATTGTGGATGGTGTGCATGTCAACCAGCGTGCACCAACGCGGGACAGGGAGGTCTTCATCAACTGGAAGGGGGCACACTCGATGAACGTACAGGTGGTGTGCGACCAGGTTATGAGGATTATGCATGTGTGCGCCAAGTATCCGGGAAGCATACATGATGCCTTTATATTGGCACAGTCGTACATCCCCACTATTTTCGAGGATCACCCACCCCGGATGAGGGGCTGGTTGCTGGGCAACAGGGGTTAGCTGTTGTGGCCATGGCTGCTGACACCCATACGGAGGCCACAGACCAATGCGGAGCGCCGGTACAATGAGGCCCATGCAACCACCAGGGGTGTCGTTGAGAGGTGCTTCGGCCTCCCCAAAATGAGGTACAGGTGCCTGGACCGCTCAGGGTGCTCTGCAATGTGACCCCGACAGGGTTGGGCGGTTCGTCGTCGCCTGCTGCGTGCTGCACAACACCGCCCAACAGAGGGGCGATGTGATGGAAGCGGAGGATGCAGGTGAGGCCGAATAGGCCAGCGACACTGATCAGGAGGAGGAGGAGAGGGGGAAGAGGGGTGGGAGGAGGAGGGGGAGGAGGAGAGGGGGAAGATGGGAGGGCGGCAGGGCACAGACACCATCGGGGCACGGGATATGGCTGGGAGGCCGCACGATTGCACCGATTGGGACAGTGGGCATGCGATGCGCTGATCGACGCACGATTCGTTCACTAGGGGGAGGGCATCATTGTTCAGGGCACTGGCACCATTGACCGCGTGCACTGGCACCACCCAGCACCCCGCTCACCCATGTCCCGCACCAATGCACAACCCTACCAGATACGGCACCACCCTCATTCAACACCACACCTGCAGCACCTCATCACTGTCGGTAGACTGCTACCTCCGTAAGCGGGTGTGAACACTGCCATGTTGGATGATGACAACACGCTCTGCAATGTGCGGTGAGCTACAGATCGTTACTGACCGTCTGACTCATGGCCATATCTGAACACCACCACCTCGGTGTCCCCTCTATGCGTCAGGGACACTCCATCACATGTCCATGTGGGGCAGCGGGCGTCGTTGCACGGAAGACAAGGCGTGTTTGGTGTTGGGGTGGGGTGCACTCCCGGCCTCACCTTTGCGATGATCCTCGGCCAGCACCGTCTGCGGGCACCCTCGCTTCCCTCCCCCACCCCCCAGCTCTATCTTGAAGCCACCGACCTCGAGGCCGCGTCAGATGCCAGGAAGATCGCACTATTCCTTTATACAGCCGGGGACCACGCTATCCACATCTACAACTCCCTCACATTTGCTGAAGGGGAAGACAAGACGAAGATTAAAACAGTCCTGCTGAAGTTCGACAGCTACTGCGACATTGAGGTGAATGAGAGCGTTGAACGGTACATTTTCCAGCAGAGGCTTCAGGGTAAGGATGAACCTTTTCAGTCCTTTTTAACCCATCTCTGCATCCTCGCGCAGTCATGCAACTATGACTCGACAACTGATTCCATGATCCGGGATCAGATCATTTTTGGGGTCCACTCCGATTCCCTTCGCCAGCAGCTCCTAAAAGTTAAGCAGCTCACCTGCGTCCTCCACGAGCACGCTATCAACCGGCACTCCCACATCAGGGCGGCAGAAACGGCAAGGCTAAACCCCCACGAGGCAGAACGGGTGCAGGCCATCAAACAAATGCAGTGCCTGAGTCTTGATGAGAGTGGCCATTTCGCGTACTTTTCCCGGGCTCCAGCGCATGCACACCACGACCGAGGGGCCGGCGAGACCACGACCAGCCCACGCAAATGCGCACGTCGTTTGACCGCACTGCTCATGCGCAGTGGCGCATGGAACGTCCTGACGTCGGAGTCATGACGTGTCCGAATTGTGGCTCCACCCATTTAAAGCGGCAATGTCTGGCAAAATCACGACGCTTTCTCCAGTGTGGCAAGCTTGGCCACTATGCAGCCCTTTGCAGATCTGTTCCACTGCCCAGCACACAGTGACCCCAGCCACAGCGCTGGAGCATCCGATCAGTACAGCAGCCCGTGACAGACTCCGACCCCGATAGTCTATCAGATCCCGGCGCTGAGTGCCTCAAATCCCCTTTCCGGTTAGGCATCATCACTAAGCATGCGCTGCCTTTCCCAACGATGGTGAAACAACTCCCAATCCTGAGCATTGACCTGGATGACGAGTGGTGTGCCACCCTTACGGTTAACAAGGCCCGCATCTATTTCAAGCTGGACACCGGCGCTTCAGCAAAGCTCATTTCAAAGTCTGACCTCGACACCATCCACGTCAGACCAAGCATTCTTCCACCAGCCTGCCAGGTCCTCGACTACAATGGCAATGCCATTGCTGCCAGTGGTTCATGTCAGCTTGCGGTGTCAAATAGGTCATTAAAAGCAACGCTGCGATTTGAAATTGTAGGAACCAACAGAGCTTCCCTGGTCGGTGCTCGGGCCTGTAAACTCCTGAACCTAGTGCAGCGGGTCCGCATAGGCAACAGCCTCACCTGATGACAACTTCCAGGCTCAACTGAATGACATCATAGCGCAATACCATAGCGTGTTCGAAAGTATGGGCACACTCCCATACTGATATAAAATCCTATTGAAGCCAAATGCCACCCCTGTGGTTCACGCACCGCGTTGGGTGCCGGCACCCCTCAAGGACCACCTCAAGCAGCAGCTGCAAGACCTCCTGGACCAGGGCATAATTTCAAAGGTCACGGAACCCACGGACTGGGTTAGCTCCATGGTTTACGTCAAGAAGCCGTCAGGGGAACTTTGAATCTGTATCAACCCCAAAGATTTGAACCGCAACCGCAACATCATGAGGGAACACTACCCAATACCTAAACGAGAAGAGCTCACCAGCGAGATGGCTCATGCAAAATTCATCGTTTTGACATCTGAACATATTGTTTTTTTCTCATGTGTTATCTGCCCTCCATCTGCACTAGACACCTTCCCATGTATGTAAATTAGCATGTTCTGTATATAGTCAAGTTCCTGTACACATACTCATTATTTCTTGACCTGAACACATATTTTTTTTAAAAAGGGGCAGGGGAGATGTCATAATATACATCCATGTATATGATGGAGTGCAGACAGGCAGTGATTGACACACAGGATGACCAGTGAGCACACAGAACACAGCAGCCAATCGCCAGACAGGACACGACCACTATAAAGTCAGAGGGCACTAGTTTTCCCGCTCTCTCGGGATCCAGCCCCTGAGACAGTCGGAGCTCGTGAGCAGCAGCTAGTACAAACACCATGTGGTTGTCAGTTAGTCTGGTCAGGTTAGCCTCAGATCTCCAGTCAAGTCAGCATAGTGTCAACCCACAGTTAAGCATGTATTATAGTTCGTTGTTCAATAAAATTGTGTTGCATCTCATCAAGTGTTGGAAGCCTGTCTCTCTCTCTCTCCACTGCATCAAACGCAGTCCACAGTCCCAGCCTGCCCAACACATCAGCATAGAGGTTTGGAGTAGCAACTTTTATAGTGACATTGAAACACACGTGCCCTAGCCCCTATGACTAATCTGTTGCCTGCACCCGTGCCAACTTACTACGTGTCTAACTTTTTGAACTTATGGGCCCTGCCACAATGTCTAGATGTTTCCCCAGATGGTACATCAGGAGTGGAGGCAGACTGCTGAGAATCCTGCCCTTCGACGCTGCTCCCTGTTGGCTCGCACTTCCTGGGGCAGCCCAGCCTGGATGAGCCAAGCTGCTCGGCAGGCGTGCTGGATGGAGTGATGCCATCCTCCTCTGCCTGCTGCCCACCAGATGCACCAGGGACAGGACGGGGGGAGTGCGAGTGTTCTGGTCCTCCCTTGCTGTGGCTACAGGGACAGGCACCGGGACCTCCTCCTCCCTTGGGGAGCCAGTTGGCCCCTAGGCCTCTCTAAGGGACAGTGGTGCGCGCGGAGGCAAGCCCCATTGCACCGCCGACGCCTGGCGCTGCCAGTCCTGGAGGCCCGCTATGGAATCGACAAGGGTCTGAACGTTGCCGGCGATGGAGCTGCGGGAGTGCAACATCCCTGTCAGGGACATCGCAATCTCCGCTGGGTTTGGGCGACGCCATCCATCACATGGACAAGGCCGCCGATGCTCTCAGCGATGGCCTGCTGAGACTGGGCCGAAGCCCAGAGCGCGGCGGTAATGTGCATGTGGCTCTGGAGCATAGCTGCCTGTGAGAGGGCAGTCCTGTCATGGGCCACAGATGATGCGTGCGCACCAAGCCCCACGCCCTAAATAACCTGATCCATGGCCGAAACCGTTTCCCCCATTGCCTCCATCGCGGATGCTACCCGTGAGGTGTCGGCCTGGGTTTCAGCCATGACCGGCACCACTCCCTGCTCGTGGACGCGGATGGACTCCTGCAGCGGCGTCTGCAGTTGCCAGAAGACAGCAGTCATCCCGTCGTCTAGTCCCTGGGGTGCCAATTGCATCTGGTCTGTGGGTGGGCCTGGAATGGCCAGGAAAGCGGGAGGCGCCTGGGCAGCAGCTGGGTGCTGAGCATGGCCTGCCCTCCGACCGTCCAGGCCCTCGGCTTCTCCACCTGCTGTACCGGTTTGACTGTGTGGTGCGCACCAGTATGTGTACCAGAAGCCTCGCCATTAACTTGCCCAACCGAGGTGAGTGTATCTGCGATGTTGGGGGGTGTGAGTGACAGCAGTGCCGCGTCTGCTAGGTCCTCGTCTGTCCCCAGCTCTGTCTCCTGTGTGGAATCATGGCCCGGTGCATTTAGACCTCTGCTGATGCCATGTGCCGTGCTCCCGTGCCTCGAATGCTCCGTGCGTCACTGTCCGGACTCACTGTCCCCCTCCTCGTCTGTCACACTTTCATAGGATCATTATCGTCCGTCCTGACGTCTCTGTCTGTCCTCTGCGCATCAGGCCTCAGTGTGCCGGCCTCAGAGGATGGCCCTCCTGCCCGTGGTCCTTCCCGTCTGTCCGGTTCGACAATGTGGCTGGAAGAGGTTGGGGCTGTACTGTGGCGTGGTGAACGGGCAGTCCCACGGCGGTGCTCGTGTGGCCCTGGATAACACAATAAGGCAGGTCTCGTTAGTCTTGCGTGGTTGTTTGTTAGGGGTTGGAGGGCTGCATTGTGAGGGTGTGGACTGTGGGGTGGTGCAGTGTCAGGCAGTGGGGGTGTCACCATGGCAACGAGCGATTACTTTGCCACTCCTACGCTCTGCCCACCGCGTTCCTCACAGCGCCGCTGCTGGCCCCCTCTCAGCCAGTGAATTGGTCGTGGCAGGGGCCCGTTTGCGCCGTTGTGGAACGTGATGGCGTTCACAATGGCGCGGGCACATAGTCCGCGGAACGGAGAATCGGCCCCGCAGAGTCTATGGAATCTTGGAAGATGACCATCAATGCATCCACTATTTCTCGGGCAGCTTCCTTAAATACACTGGGAACTAGATTATCAAGCACTGGGGATTTATCGATCTTCAATCCCACCAGTTTCCCCAACATAAATTCTCTACTAATACTGATCTCCTTCAGTTCCGCCTTCTCACTAAACCCTGTGTTCCCCAATATTTTTAGTATCTTATCTGTGTCATCCATTGTCAAGATAGAACCAAAGTATCTACTTAGTCAGCCGTTTCTTTGTTCCCCATTTTGAATTCTTCTGTTTCTGACTAACATTTGTGTTCACCAATCTTTTTCTCTTCACATACCTATAAAACTTTGACAGTCAATTTTTATGTTCCGGCAAGCTTACGCTGGTACTTTTTCCACCTCTTAATCAACCCTTTGGTTTTCCTTTGCTGAATTCTAAACTGTTCCGGATCCTAGGGTCTGTTGTTTTTCTTGGTCACTTTTTCTTGGCCAATTTGCATACTTTATCCTTGGATTTAATACAACTTCTAATTTCCATTGTCAGCCATAGTTTGGCCACCTTTCCCATTTTACTTTTGAACCACACTACCATTTGAGGGTCTATATAGAACCCCAACTAATCTTTTTTTGCCACCTGATGTTTGTCAGCTCTACACATTCAGGTTCCATATTGTCGAAACTAATATAATTTCTAACTAGCAATGCAACACCACCACCTTTTACTTTTCACCTGTCTTTCCTAAATACTGAATACCCTTGGATTTTCAGTCCCCATCCCTGGTCACCCTGCTGCCATGTCTCTGTAATCCTGACCATATCATATCCGTTTACATCTATTTTGCGCAATTAATTTATGCACTTTATTGCGAATGCTCTGCGTGTTAAGGCACTTAAGGCTTGTCTTTTTAATATTGGCTTGTCCCATTCCCACTATTGTTCATGTGGCTCTGTTTGAATCTGTTTTTCTGCCTATCACTTATTCCCCTTTCTGTCTTTTGTTTTTGTCTTTGATTCCCCCCTCCTCTGATTCCTTGCACAGGTCCTCATTCCGCTACCTTTTTAGTTCAAACCCTCCCCAGACACTCTGGCAAATACACCCTTAGGACATCAGTCCCGGTCTTACCCAGATGTAACCCGTCCACTTTGTACTCCCCCAGAACCGGTCCCAATGCCCCAGGAATTTGAAACCCATCCCCTCACATATTCACTCCAGCCACGTATTCATCCGATCCATCCTGCTATTTCTGATCTGGCTATCACATGGCACTGGCAGTAATCCTGAGATCACTACATTTGAGGTCCGACTTTGCAACTTTCTACCTAACTCCCTATATTCTGCTTTTAGGACCTCATTCTTTTTTTTAACCTATGTCGTTTGTACCAATGTGTACCACGACCACTGGCTGTTCACCCTTCCACTCCAGAATGCCCTGTAACAGCTCCTAGACATGCTTGACCTTCGCACCAGGGAGGCAACATATCATCCTGGAGTCTTGTTTGTGCTACAGAAACACCTATTAATTCCCCTTACAATTGAATCCGCTATAACTATTGCATTACCACACGTTTTACTCCTTCTCTCTGCAGCAGAACCAACTGTGATGCAATGAACTAGGCTACTGTTGCTTTCCCCTGAGAGATAATTCCTCTTCAAACCTCCTTTGATCAACCCAAAGCTTTTGACTTACTGTGCCACATTTGCTCAGATAAAATTCCAATGGATTTTAGAGCAATGAGAGGAAGGGATTCCGATCACTCAGCAAAGAAAAGCAATTGTAAGATTGTTGTGTCAGTATTGACAGCACTGTGTATTGATGGGTCATATTTTTTGAGCAGTGTTTTTCCAGCATTTTCTTCAAATTTGTGAAGAGAGTATAGTCGCATGAAGGTAACTGAGTGAACATTAACTGCAGGTGCAGTATGAATTTTCTTACACTAGCAACTAATGTGGGTGAGAGATGATTTCTCCCCTGCAATGACTCATTCAATAAGTTTGGTGACCAGTGATGTTGGCGAGAAAACCATATCCCCAGCCACATCTTCTAACTCTATGTATATTTGAGATCTCTGTGCAAGAAAATGCTGGATTTCTGGTAGAACTTCCAAGATGTGGTCCAGTACTTTACCATGGCTCAACCAGCGCACTTCAGTGTGCACGACAAGGTCTCTATATTCTGTTTCAATTTGATCCACAAATTGCCTGAACTGATTGTGATGTAGGGGTCAAGCATGTATGAAGTTAACAATCTGTGCCGTTTTGTCCATTACAATTTTCAGTCTGATTCCCTTTTCAAGTTTAGCACAGAACACTTCTTGGTGTATTGTGCAATGCACAGCATCTATGTTAGGTACACAAGCTTTCAACAAAGCTGCAAATCCATGGGGTGGGATTCTCTCAGCCCTGGGCCGGGTCGGAGAATCCCCACGACCGGGCCACGCCGCCCATGGCCGGCATGCGATTCTCTGCCATTGGTGCTGGAGTGGTTGGCATGGCACTGGTCGCGGGCCACTCTACGCGCCCCCCCACCCCCCCCCCCGCGATTCTCCGGCCCAAATGGCCCGAGCAGCCATTAAAAAAAAGAGTCCTGCCGGCTCTGTTCTAACCTGCTCTGAGCCAACGGGTCCTCGTCATTGAAGGGTCGGGTGGCGGCCTGTGGGGGGGAAGGGGGGATCGGACCCCAGGGTGGCCTGGTCCGTGATCGAGGCCCATCGATCGGCAGGCCGGCCTCTCTGGCTGGGGGCCTCCTTTCCTACGTGCCGGCCCCTGTAGTCCTGCGCCATGTTGCGTCGGGGCTGGCGCGTTGAAGGAGGCCACTGTGCTTGCGTCCGTTTGGCACCGGCGCCACTGCGCATGTGCACATTGGCGTCGGCACCACACTGCGCATGCGTAGATCCAACGGCACACTGGGATCGGCAGCTGGAGTGGCACAAACTGCTCCAGCGCCCTGTTGGCCCCCTGTAGGGGCCTGAATTTGTCCTGGCAGTGGCCCGTTCATGCCGTCGTAAAGTGTGAGAGCGTTTACGACAGAGTGGAAACTCTGCCGTGGGATTAGAGAATCACACCCATGATGTATTCCTGTCATAGAATGGCACCCATCTATTGTAACTGATACAATTTTTTCCAAAGTGAGCACGTGTTCTTTCAGATAATCAGTAGCTTAATACTGAGCCCGATGGTTGCCCGCGTATTCTCAAGAGATCTGAAAATTCTGTCATGTTCCGATCAT
Source organism: Scyliorhinus canicula (assembly GCF_902713615.1). Lineage (NCBI taxonomy): Eukaryota > Metazoa > Chordata > Chondrichthyes > Carcharhiniformes > Scyliorhinidae > Scyliorhinus > Scyliorhinus canicula. The sequence continues at coordinate 67,396,666 of NC_052156.1, read as the reverse complement.
TGTCAACACAACAAACCTATATGCAGAATAGAGCAATGTCCTTAATACCTTTGCATTCATCCAGTGCTCCACTGATGGCCTCACTTGAATGTATAGAGCTGAAAAGCTGCTCTACCAGATCGGCAGTGATTTCTTGCATTCTGCAACTCAGTACGCCTGCTGAGTTGCAGGCATCTAACATGTTTGATCATTTCCTCTTAATTTTTAAACCAAGTAAATAAAACATCTGCAAATTTGATGATACATTCTCCCACTAATTTGCTATCTGAGAATGGCTTTCCATTTCTTTGCAAGTAATCAATCAATACGAAAGCTAGCCAAAGCCACTGCATCACACTTACGTAATGCTTTTTTAAATGCCTGCCTCTGTGTTTTTATGGCTTCCTTCAAATTTGAAAGCTGTCGAGCACATTGGGCAGAACCTACCAGAAGTGTTGTCATGCGAGAGGGATGGCACATTTCCTGATGCCTGTTAACATTGTATTTTTTTGGAACTGCTTCACCTGATTGCAAATTGAACACAATGGTCTCTCTTTCTGTTGAGTAATAAAATAATCCAGCTCCCAGTACCATTCTGCCCTCATTACTGATTTTTCTCTTTTTTGCTACTTGTTCTTCCTCCGCGTTTTTTGATTTTGCACTTGATCCTTCTTTCTCACTGCGCTAATTGACCACAAAAATGATCCATTTGGCAGATATAATCAAGGCAGGTTAAAAAATTGATGACTCATCATGTCCTCTTGGAGGTAGTCCCAGACAGCAGTTTGACTGTGGCAACAACATGCCTCAGAACTTTCCTTCTTTTCAAACTGAGCCGATAACACAGAATCAATTCTTCCACTTAATTCATATCTTTGAATGCAGGCACACACAGCCTTAATATGACTTTTGGAAGTTTCATGATTAGCAATATCTCTTCCAACATTTTTCCATGTAGAGTATCCGTCGAAAAATGATAGTTCCCTTTACTAGGGTTAAAGAATAATTAGCAAGCATAACAATAGACTGCCTTAGAGGTTTCTGGGGAACGAAAATCAACCAATTTCTCATTTCCGTCATGCCATTTCTCCTCACCCTCAGAAAATGGGTCTCACGAAGGTCTTGAACCTTAAACTATTTTCTCAAATTTTCCATATTACCGATGTTCCCTGGTCCGCTGTGGAATATTCAATCATACTCAGTGGAACAGATTTTGGTCAAAAGGCAAATATCTTCAGGGTAGGTTTCTTCCCTCACTTCAGTTGCAGAATGATGAGTTTGAACAGTATCTTGTAGCTCCATTCCCATTTCAGAGTCCACTTGTCCTTCTTGTTCAAGTTTTTCAGGCGATCTGTTCTCTCTGGAAATCAGCAGATCAAAGTCATCAGGTACGTCACCTAAGCTTTTGGTGGATGTTGTTGAGGATGAATGTGCAGTTTGGGCACTGCTCAACCTTTTAAAGTAAAGTGCAAAAGTGTATTTTTGACTAGATTTGTCCTCTTGCCTTGCCTTCAACTTTCTGTGTCTTTGACTGCCAAATTCTGTCTATTCATATTGACTGATCTGTCTTGATTTCAACGAACATGAATTTTCAGAAAGAGCAGGCTTCTTTGCCCTCCTCAGTGGCCTGGGAGTTGAGTTGCCCCTGCAGTTGCTCTCTCAAAACCCTAAGTTCACAGGTGTGCTCATGATAGCTCACTGGCTTCCTTGCTGCTGCTGGCTACCTGGCTTGACCTCTGCTCTTGTTCTCGCCGGTGTGGTTGCCCCCAGCCCTCTCACTCTCAGCCCTGGCTTCTGCCTCTGATTGAGTCGCCCCATTGGCTACTGCTCCCCGAAAACCACATTGCTGGCGTTTGCCTGGCCATTGCACCTGCTGACTCCTCACCTCTCACTCGGGTAGTTGGCTTCAAACCTCGATGACCATTTGTGCTCCTGGCTGGCAGCCTGGCTGCTGCTGTTGCCTATCTAGTCTGTCTCTGCTCTTGCCTATCTAGTCTGCCTCTGCTCTTGCCTATCTAGTCTGCCTCTGCTCTTGCCTATCTAGTCTGCCTCTGCTCTTGCCTATCTAGTCTGCCTCTGCTCTTGCCTAAACTGGTCTGGTTACTGCCCAGCACTCTCACTCTCAACCCTGATCTCTGGCTCAGTTCAAGTCGCCCCTTTGGCCACTGCTCCCCAAAAACCATGATGCTGGCCCTTGCCTTGCCCACGCACCTCCCAACTGATCACCCCTTGCTAGGGTGGCCATGATTCAAATCAACCACATTTATTCTTGGCTGCCTATCTGCTTGCTGCTGGCTGCTGGTTTTATCTGGCCTGTCCTGGCCTTGTCTCTATCCATTCTTTGGTTGGTTGCCTGCCCACCTGCCCTGCTCAGCCATGACCTGGAGGTCAAGAGTCACCTCACTACTCCCCTAAACGGCCGTCGGCCTGTGCCTCCTCGCCTCACTCTAGGCTTCACAGGCTGGCATCCTGATGTAAGGTTGGTACCTCACTTTGTGCTTCAGGCTGCCAGGCCGAATTGCAGAAACCTCGTTGCTGCTTCATTCACTAAAAGTTCAAAAACTTCACACCAGACAACTTCACATCAATCAGGAGATCCGCCTGAATTGTTCTGAGTCTCCACCACCTTCCAACATCTACAAACAGCCTCAGAAAATTCAGAACTACCAGTCTCAGCCACCTCTCAGTATGCCATCCCCCACCCCACCCACCCCCAGCCATTGGCGGAGGTGCCACGCTACAGCACTGTGTGTTTCATTGTAAGCCCGCCTCTGTCAGTCCCTTATTCTATGTTGGAAAAGGTGGAAGCAGAGCTTGAACATCTTGAAAACCTAGGCATCATAAAGGCAGTGCAGTTCACAGCGTGGGCCACATCTATTGTTCCTGTCGTCAAACCTGATATGACAGTCTGCAATTTGCATAAATACAAACTGACAATCAACTAAGTAGCCAATTAGATCGATATCCGATCACCAAGATTGGTAATATTCACATCAAACTAGCTGATGACTTGATGTTTACTAAAGCAGAAATGTGTTACGGTTGCTTGCAATTTGAATTAGATGAATCATGCAACAGTATGTGACCATCAATCGGTACGAATATACCCATTTACCATTTGGAGTTCCCAAAGTCTTGGTTTCAGATAATGACACTGCATTTACCAGCAGATAGTTTCAAAAATTAGCAGTTTTCAGTGGCATTAACCATATCAAAACAGCATCATACCACCCACATCTAATGATTTGGCAGAACTGGCTGTACAAACATTTAAATCCAAAATTTATATTCTACACCAGAGTTCCTCTGTAAGAAAGTGAGCATATTTGGATCAAAGGGGCAGAATAATGCTCTGGGGGCCTGGGTTCAAATCCCACCACTGCAGACAGTGAAATTTGAATTAAAAAAAAAACTAGATTTAAAAACAACCCATCTGATTTACAACCTTTCTTTAGGAAGGAAATCTGCTGTCCTCACTTGGTCCAGATCCATAACCATGCAGTTGACTCTTAAAATGAAAGCAATGCACATATGAATAGAAATACATTTAATGAGTTGATCCATCTGGCACATTGATCAAGGATAAAACTGACAGGAGAGACCCGACTGGGTTCTGATGTATATTGTAAATACCTTTACGTTACAATAAATTCTATGATTCTATGAAAATTGTTTTGGTACAAACTTTGTTTGGACTCCTTTGTGGTCTACTAAAGGGGGAAATTGAACTTGTCCACTTTTACAGGAAGAACAGAAAAGCAATATATAAATGGAGACAGATTGTGGAACTTTGCGGTACAGAGGGATCAAAGTGTCCACTACATGGATCACAAAATGTTGCTTGGCACCTACAGCAAGTGATTAGGAAGGCAACTGAAACATTAGCTAGCATATTTTGCAAGGGGAATCATGTATAAAGTAGGGAGGTTTTGTTACAGTTGTACAAGAGGATGGTGCGACCACTTCTAGACTATTGCATACAATTTTGGTCTCCTTAGTTAAGGAAGGATATAATTGCATGATAAGCAGTTCAGAGAAGTTTTGCACAGGATTTCTGGAACAGAGGAGTTATCTTACGAGAAAAGGTTGGGCCTGCATCCATTGAAGGTTAGAAAGATGAGAAGCAATTTTATTGAAACAAATAAGATCCTGAAGGGACTTGATAGGGTGGATGCTGAGAAGATGTTTCTCAGTAGTAGAGACTAGAATTAGGGGATACAGATTTAAAAAGGCGTCTCTCATTCAAGACAGATGAGGAGATTTGTTTTTTTTTTTCTCTGGTGTAATTAGTATGCAGTGGGAGTAGGGACATAGAGCATAGAACAGTACAGCACAATACAGGTCTTTTGGGCCATGATATTGTGCCGACCATTTATCCTAATCTAAGATCAACCTAACCTACATCCTTTCAATTTACTGCTGTCCATGTGCCTGTCCAAGAGTCACATAAATGTCCCTAATGACTCTGACTCCACCACCTCCGCTGGCAGTGCATTCCACGCACCCACCACTCTCTCTGTAAAGAACCTGTAGCGCTAACAATTATACTCAAAGACGAGAGAGTAGTACAATAGAGGCTTTATTGCTGTGCGATGCTATTCCTCCATCTGCAACTGTAGACTAGGGTCTGAGTGACTCACACGCATATTTATACACAAGCTCCCTGTGGGCGGAGCTAGCCGGCAGGGGCTTACCGGAGGAACCTGTATTACAGGTACAGGCATACATCCCCCTACTGCAAGTACACATCACTACAGTGGTTATATCACCACAGAACCTACCTCTGACATCTCCCCTGTACCTTCCTCCAATCACCTTAAAATTATGAGCTTTTATGACAGCCATTTCCGCCCTGGGTAAAAGCCTCTGGCTATCCACTTGATCCATGCCTCTCATTACCTTGTACACCTCTATCAAGTCACCTCTATTCCTTTTTCGCTCCAGTGACAAAAATCCTCGCTCCCTCAATCTTTCTTCATAAGAAACTCCAGTCCAGGCAGCATCCTGGCAAATCTCCGCTGCACCCTCTCCAAAGCATCCACACCCTTTCTATAATGAGGCAACCAGAACTGGAGACGATAGTCCAATTGTAGTCTAACCAGTGTTTTATAAAGCTGCAGCAAAACCTCGTGGCTCTTAAACTCAATACCCCTGTTAATGAAAGCCAACACACAATATGCCTTCTTAACAACCCTATCAACTTGGGTGGAAACTTTGAGGGATCTATGTACATGAACCCCAAAATCCCTCTGTTCCTCCACACGTCCAAGAATCCTGCCTTTAACCCTGTATTCAGCATTCAAGTTCACCCTTCCAAAATGAATCACTTCACATTTATCAAGTTTGAACTCCATCTGCCAATGCTCAGCCCAGTTCTACATCCTGTCACTGTCCTGTTGTGACCTGCAACAGTCATCAAAGCTATCTACAACTCCACCAACCTTTGTGTCATCGGCAAACTTACTAACCCACCCTTCCACTTCCTCATCCAAGTCATTTATAAAAACCAAAAAGTGCAGAGGTCCCAGAACAGATCCCTGCGGGACACCACTGGTCACTGATCTCCAGGCAGAATAATTTCCATCTACTACCGCTCACTGTCTTCTTTCAGCCAGCAAATTCTGTATCCAGACAGCCAAATTTCCCTGTATCCCATGCCCCCTGACTTTCTGAATGAGCCTACCATGAGGAATCTTATCAAATGCCTCACTGAAATTCATATATACCACATCATTGCTCGACCTTCATCAATATGTCTCGCCACATCCTCAAAGAATTCAATGAGGCTTGTGAGGCAAGACCTGCCCCTCACAAAGCCATGCAGACTATCTTCAATCAAACTATGTTTTTCTAAATAATCATAAATCCTGGGCAGGATTCTCCAATAATGGGGCTATGTCCCCACACCCGTGGAAAAATGCGGGCGAATCACTCCGGACTTTCCTGAAGAAAGTCCGGAGTGATTCTCTTCCCTGGAGGGGGCTCACAGAGTCCTGGAATGCACTTTGCAGCTCTGGCTGCTGATACGGGGCTCTGGGATCTGCGCATGCGCATGGCGACGGTCTGTATTGGCCGTCCCGCACGACATGGCGGAGCCACACCACAGACCGACAAGGAAAACATGCCCACCCCCACCCCCAGACCACGCGCGCCCGCCGCACTGAGTTCCCGACGGGTAGGATCACGAGAGAACCATGCCATCGGGAACTCGGCCAATTGACGTTGGAGAATCGCCGCAGGGGCTTCTTTCAATAGCCCGGGGACCGGAGATTTTCCTGGGCTGTTAAAAATGACTGAGCTGCAGCTTTTGTGTATCTGCAAGCTGCAGCCGGGGACCGGAGAATCGCAGTAGTGGCGTCGGACCCGATCTTGGGTTTAATGCCCATTCTCCATCCCCGCGCCAATTGCGAATACGGCATGGAGGCTCGGAGAATCCCGCCCCCTATCTCTCAGAATCCTTTCCAGTATTTTGCCCACCATAGATGTAAGACTGACTGGTCTGCAATTCCCAGGGATTTCCCTATTCCCTTTCTTGAACAGGGGAACAACATTCGCCTCCCTCCAATCATCAGGTACTACTCCAGTGGCGAGTGAGGACACAAAGATCATCGCCAACGATGCAGCAATCTCCTTCTTCGCTTCCCGTTGTAACCTTGGGTATATCCGTCTGCCCCAGGGGACTTATCCTGATGCTGTTCAAAATTTCCAGCACATCCTCCTTCTTAATATCAACCTGTTTGAGCCTATTAACCTGGTTCACACTGTTCTTACGAGCAACAAGGTCCCTCTCTCTAGTGAATACTGAAGCAAAATATTCATTTAGGGCCTCCCCTATGTCTTCAGACTCTACGCACAAGTTCTCTCCACTATCCCTGATCGGCTCTACTCTCAGTCTGATCATCCTCTTATTTCTCACATACGTTTAGAGTGCCTTGGGGTTTTCCCTAATCCTTCCTGCCTGGGCTTTTTCATTCCCCCTCTAACTCGCCTAAGTCCATTTTTGAGTTCCTTCCTGGCTACCTTGTAACCCTCTAGCGCCATGACAGATTGTTGCTTCCTCAACCTTACATTAGCTTCCTTCTTCCACTTGACTAGATGCTCCACTTCTTTTGTCATCCAAGGCTCCTTTACTTTACTATTCCTTCCTTGTCTCAGTGGGACAAAATTATCCCGCACTCGCAGAAAGTGCTCCTTAAACAACCCCCACATTTCTATTCTGTATTTACCTGAGAACAAATGTTCCCAATTTATGCTCCTCAGCTCCTGTCTAATAGCTGTATAATTTCCCCTCCACCAATTAAATACCTTCCTATACTGTCTGTTCTTATCCGTCTCCATGACTATGGTAAAGGTCAAAGGGCTGAGGTCACTGTCACCGAAATGCTCTCCCACCGAGACATTTGACACCTGGCCTGGTTCGTTGCCAAGCACCAAATCCAATATGGCCTCCCCCCACCCCCCTAGTCGTCCTATCTACGTATTGAGTCAGGAATCTTTCCTGGAAACACCTTTTTTCTAAATATAAATTTACAGTACCCAATTCATTTTTGTCAATTAAGGGGCAATTTAGTATGGTCAATCCACCTTGCCTGAACATCCTTAGGTTGTGGGGGTGAAACCTAAGCAAACATGGGGAGAATGTGCAAACACCACATGGACAGTGACCCAGAACTGGGATCGAACCTGGTACCTCGACGCCAAGAGGCAGCAGGGCTTACACCCACTGCACCACCGTGCTGCCCTGCCTGGACAGACAAATTCTGCTCCACCCAAACCATTTGCATTGAGGAGGTTCCAGTCAATATTAGGGAAGTTAAAGTCACCGATGACTTCAGGGTTGTTGAACAGTTTTAAGGTAGAGTTAAAGAGATTCTCGATTAAAAGGGAGTCATAAGTTATTGGGAGTAAATAGAAAAGTAGTGTTGAGGCCACAATCAAACCAGCCATGATCTTATCAAATGGCGGAACAGGCTTGAGGGGCTTGTGGTGCCTTTGTAAACCACAGTGTGTGTTTAATCATATACGGTGGACAAATGATCACACAAGTTGTTCAGTACAAGTATTCTTCATTAATACACACAAAGTTAAATACTTAATCAATCACACGTTCATGCACATTGGACTATAAACTAATACACTTAAAACGAGCTCAATTTAACTTCCAGGTGACTGGCAAGTACAGAGCAGATATGGCCTTATCTGTGCTCTGGTAGTCTGGCAATGCTGGAGTTCTTGTAGCTGGTCGTCTGTGTCCTCTGTTCTGGTCCCTCTGTGGATGGTCTTCTTCTTGGCTGGTGATGGGTTCACCGTTGTTTTTGGCTGCCAAAGCTGTAGTCTGGAAGGCTGCAGTCGAGAGAGAACTTCTGAGGTGGTGCAGCACCTTTTTAACCTGCTTGGATTTTCATGCCCTTTTGTGGGTGGTCTATGGGTCATTGTCAATCAATTGATCAGGGCTCCATCACCCTGATTGATCAAGTCCAATCAGGGGCTGCCCGATCAATTTTAGGGTGGGCACTCACTGGCCATGCCTGGAAGTGTTGGGGCAGGGGCTTGGATACCGCTGTGTCTGGTAAACAATGTGATTGACAGAATAGTTCTGTTGTTTCTGCGATGCCTGGAGATGGTCTTTTTCCTGGGCTATTAAAAACGACTGAGCTGCAGCTTTTGTGTATCTGCAAGCTGCAGCCTGCCTGTCCCAGACTTTGACATTTTTCCCAGCGTTCTTTGTGGGAGGCCATTTTAGATGGCCACAGGCTGAATGGCCTATCCCTGCTCCTAATTCCCCTGTATATTATGATGCTCATGGTGCCTAGCTGTTCAAACAAACCAGTGGAATCAGCTGGTTCTGCAGATGAAAGATTCCTTCTTCACTCACTAAAGCCTGCTCTGAATCACTCATGCTCTACTATACCCTGCACACTCCTCTCCAGCTCACAGTCTAAAATACACAGTGTGGCTATATCTGACTAATTGCTTGAGTGGGAATGAGTAAATGATAAAAATGTGCTATTAATTTCTGGCTGATTGAGCAAGTGACAGAAAGACTAGAAATGTGTTAGGAGCAGTTCAGAAAAGGTTCACTTGACTGATTCCTCGAATGTGGGGTTATTTTATGAGGAAAGGTTGGGCATACTGGGTCTGTATCCACTGGGATTTCGAAGAATGTGAGGTGATCATATGAAACGTGTTATAGTGAGGGACTATGACAGGGTGGATGCTGAGATGATGTTTCCCCTTGTGGGAGAGACTAGAACGAGGGGGCACAGTTTAAGATTTAAGACATCTCCCATTTCAAATGGAGATAAGGAGAAGTTCTTTCTCTGAGGGCCGTAAGTCATTTCCCTGGAGAGCAGAAGAGGCAGGGCCATTGATTATTTTTAAGGTAGGGATAGATGAATTCTTGACTTACAAGGGAATCAAAGTCTGGTGGTGTAGGCTTGAATTTGGCTTTGAGGCCACAATGAGATTAACCCTGACATTATTGAATGGCAGAGCAGGCTTGAGGGGACGAATGGCCTACTCCTCCTAACTCATACGTTCGTATGTTCAGCAGCCAAATTGGATTGCATGTGAGGACGTAGGTCGAATTATAGCAGGCGACTCTGCTCAGTTCCTTTCCTTGAAGGTTTAAGGATAGAGAAAGAAACAGAAGAAAATGGAGAAGGAGCTAGAGTAAAATAAAATTAAATTAGATAGAAAAAGAGGAATAAAGTGAGGGGAAGAAAAATTGGATTAAAAGAGGGGAACAAAAAGACAGAAAGGGAAAGTATGGAAAAATACATTTTAGATTTTGAACACAATTCATTACCCAGGAATGAGATACTGGAATATAATTATTCTCTTTCTGGTGTTTAATTAGTTAAGTAGCATTGCAAGAATATAAACATAATCATTAAAATTATTATTACATCATCAAATACTAGTTCTAATGTTTTGCAGTGTGTTTAGTTTATGTGCAAATGTAGCAATTTCTTGAGACATTGAGAGATTAACGGCAAACTTTCACTTCCACGAGGCTAATGACTTGTTGCGGTGATTTGCAACTTATAGGTTTGTCCTTCCTCACTACAGATTGCTACATGATTAACATATTAGTATCACTGTGTGCATTTAAACTTTCTGCTATTTTCTCAGCAAGTTCGGAGACGAGTCTTTCAAAACTGTGGTCTGTGCCTCTCTGCCTCTTCAAATCATCATTGTTGTATCCAGTGGCGTCCAATAATTCTGGATTCCTCTTTTGCATGGCTGTTTGAATCCTAAGTGCATATCTGCAATAAAAGCTAGGAAGAAAAGAGAACATTCATATGCCGTCATTATAATGCTGAAATAAAGTTTTCGCCACATTCCATCAAGAACTATTTTCATTTGTGGTCATTCTTGTCTAAAACGTGCGCCCTGAGCATTATGAGCAGCGAGCATTATCTCTTCCCATATTTGGACCCCACTATACACTAACTAATGGGCCATAATAGAGCTGAAAACACCAGCGATATAGTTCAATATCTGCTTCAGCAGCATTTCAGTGACTTGGAAAGCACTATATCACATAAATTGCTAGGCAACATTTACTGTGTAATGACCATGAATAATGCAAGGTTGTTACTTTAGTTATATGAGTCTTCGTAACCACTGTATTATTTGGTCACTTGATTATTGGGTGTTAATTTGCTTCTCATCCCAATTTGAGCAGTTATAGACTTGCATGATGATAAGAATTTTATGGCTTGGATTTTGCGGTCAGCTACTTAACACAATGACACTTGTCACTATACTCAAAAGAAGCTGCCATTAAAGATGTAGCATCCTCAGTGGCCTGGATTTCCCCTCTCCCCGCAACAGATTTAATCTGGTGCTGTCAAAGGGATCACTATATGCCCAGCAAAAAAGATACAGTTAAATTGGGTAAGCTGCTGATCAGCTGAAGTACTCTCACAATCCGCAAACCAGGTTGCAGAATACACTGAATATTTCACTTTTTATTAAAATTTTACGGAAAGCAAAACAAATGATTGGGACATACCCGTGGGATTAAAATAGAGCTAAAATATCATAATCAAATTGAATTTGCATGTTGTTAAAGAAAAACAGTTGCACTTCAGTCAGCAAAGATCAATATGGTAAAAAGTTCTCAACTCAGTGATTTCCACTTGATTGCTGCATAGGAAGGACCTCAACAGCATACCGAATCACAACACCCAAGGACGAGGAGCAGAAGTAGCTATTCAGCCCCTGTGCCTGCTTTGTCATCTAAAGATCATGTTCGATCTGAGTGTGGTCTCAATTCCACTTTCTTATCTGACACTCCCCCCATAACCTTAGGCTCCCATGTCAGCCCATAATTTATCTAACTCAGCCTTGAATATATTTAAATGATGGCCAATACTCTCTGGGGGGAAATCTCCCCATAACTGACAGCCTATTCAGATTTTAACTGTGGATGCGTACTCCTGAAGTTGTTGCTAGTATGAGAGGAATAATGAAGGCAAACAGACAGTTTTGCCAACATTAATACCACAAGAGGCCCATGTAAATATTCTGATAAAAGAGCACAGGCGATGGTCCTTTATACTAACTAGGTTAATAAAACTGTCATAATATACATCTATGTATATAATGGAGTGCAGACAGGTAGCGATTGACACACAGGATGACCAGTAAGCACACAGAACAGTGCAGCCAATCACCAGACAGGACACTGCCACTATGAAGCCAGAGGGCACTAGGTTTACCGCTCTCTCTGGACCCAGCCACTGAGACAGTCAGAGTTCGTGAGCTAGCCAGTGTAAACACCATGTGGTAGCTAGTAAGTCTGGTCAGGCTAGTACTAGGTCTCCAGTCAATTTAGTATACTGTCAACCCACAGTTGAACATGTATATTAGTTAAGACGTTAAATAAAATCTTATCAAGTGTTGGAGGTCTGTCTCCCGCTACACTGCATCAAGTGCAGTCCACGTCGACGCAGCCTGCCTAACACATCAAAAACGTTGCTGCCTTTTGAGAAGGGATACATTAACCAACCTACTGGGAGAGGAATAGACCAATATTTTAATCATTGCACGCGTTTAACAAAAAAAGAAATAGGTGAACATCAACAAATGCCGTATTTCTGTAACTGTTCATTTACTTCAATTAGTTGTTGAATTAAGAGTGGGAATTATTTTCTTTGTATCTTCCAGATTCAGACTCTGAGTTATAAAATAGCCAAGTCTCACTGTTATGTGTTTTGTTTTACAGTTAATGACACAGAAGAAATTGGTGCCTTGAATAGTATTAATATTACGGATCCTGGTGCAACCAAAATAGTAGTGTCTGACCTAGACACCAGCAGCAAATATAAGTTCTACCTGAATGCTTACACTCAAGCTGGACCTGGGAAACTTATTACAGAAGAAGGAACAACAATTATGCAGGGAGGTAAGACAACTATGTTTGCAAATTGGAATATGCAGTTACAGATTGTTGCAGAATTACAGTCTTGTAATTCAAGGATGTTTGAGTTGCTGATTATCAAAATCATAAAGATCCCTTTTGTACATCAATTATTCATCTTTCTGCACAATTTAGAGCAGTTGGTAATGACTTTGCATTCTCTGTATACACAAATTAAGTTATTTTTACTTGTTTCACTCATTTTGTTTAGTTTATTATTTTGTAAAAAAATGGCAAATGAAAATATATAAATTAGAGGCACAATAATCTAAAATTGTGAAACTTATTAAAGAATATTAGTGTGAAAAATCTGTTTCACAATAAATCCCAAATTGGAACCAGCAATTCTGAAAATATATGTAAATGGTAGTATTTTTTTAAATCTGTGTGCAATCACAATACTTTTGCAACCTGCATAAGTACTACCTATGGTAGACAGCTATCACCTCTGAGCTTTGATTGCATATTGCAATGAGGTTGTGGAACTTACGCTGAGTACTCTGTGTCCATATTAATGGAGGTGGAGCACAGCATACCAGCTGTACAACTGATCAGAAATAAGTAACCTTAGTGAGTTTAAAATATTTTTTTTTTTTAAAAAGGAATGATGAAAAAATAATTGAAATTAACGCAAAAAGTGCCCAGGCTGTGAAGGTTTCCACATCAGGATATTAAAAGAAATTGGTGAAGAATTGCAAGTTAATCATTATTTTCCATAGGTGTCTAGACTCAGGAATTGGGCGCGATCCTCCAGGCACGCTGCGCCGGAAAAGCAGCTCGCCGCGGCATAGCATGGCCGTTAAAAGCCGGGAGACCCCACTCCCAGGATCTACCTGGCTCGCAACGCCTCGCGAGATTCAATGCAATCTCCCGAGACGTTGCAAAGGGAATGCTGCCCCATATGTAAGGAGCAAGAGGGTAACTAGAGAAAGGATTGGCCCACTGAAAGACAAAAGAGGGAATTTATATGTGGACTCAGAGGAAATGGGTGAGATTCTTAATCAGTACTTTGCATCGGTATTCACAAAGGAGAGGGACAAGACGGATGTTGAGGCTAGGGATGGATGTTTAAATACTCTAGGTCAAGTTGTCATACGGAAGGGGGAAGTTTTGGGTATTCTAAAAGACATTAAGGTGGACAAGTCCCCAGGACCGGATGGGATCTATCCCAGGTTACTGAGGGAAGCGAGGGTCGAAATAGCTGGGGCCTTAACAAATATCTTTGCAGCATCCTTGAGCACGGGTGAGGTCCCGAAGGACTGGAGAATTGCTAATGTTGTCCCTATGTTTAAGAAGGGTAGCAGAGATAATCCAGGGAATTATAGACCTGTGAGCTTGACGTCAGTGGTAGGCAAACTGTTGGAGAAGATACTGAGGGATAGGATCTATTCACATCTGGAAGAAAATAGACTTATCAGTGATAGGCAGCATGGTTTTGTGCAGGGAAGGTCATGTCTTACAAACCTAATAGAATTCTTTGAAGAAGTGACAAAGTTAATTGATGAGGGAAGGGCTGTAGATGTCGTATACATGGGCTTTAGTAAGGCATTTGATAAGGTTTCCCATGGCAGGTTGATGGAAAAAGTGAAGTCGTATGGGGTTCAGGGTGTACTAGCTAGATGGATAAAGAACTGGCTGGGCAACAGGAGACAGAGAGTAGTGGTGGAAGGGAGTGTCTCAAAATGGAGACGGGTGACTAGTGGTGTTCCACAGGGATCCGTGCTCGGACCACTGTTGTTTGTGATCTACATAAATGACCCGGAAGAAGGTATAGGTGGTCTGATTAGCAAGTTTGCAGATGATACTAAGATTGGTGGAGTTGCAGATAGCGAGGAGGACTGTCAGAGAATACAACAAAATATAGATAGATTGGAGAGTTGGGCAGAGAAATGGCAGATGGAGTTCAATCCAGGTAAATGCGAGGTGATGCATTTTGGAAGATCAAATTCAAGAGCGGACTATATGGTCAATGGAAGGGTCTTGGGGAAAATTAATGTGCAGAGAGATCTGGGAGTTCAGGTCCATTGTACCCTGAAGGTGGCAACGCAGGTTGATAGAGTGGTCAAGAAGGCATACAGCATGCTTGCCTTCATCGGACGGGGTATTGAGTACAAGAGTTGGCAGGTCATGTTACAGTTGTATAGGACTTTGGTTCGGCCACATTTGGAATACTGCGTGCAGTTCTGGTCGCCACATTACCAGAAGGATGTGGATGCCTTGGAGAGGGTGCAGAGGAGGTTCACCAGGATGTTGCCTGGTATGGAGGGTGCTAGCTATGAAGAAAGGTTGAGTAGATTAGGATTGTTTTCGTTGGAAAGACGGAGGTTGAGGGGGGACCTGATTGAGGTCTACAAAATTATGAGAGGTATGGACAGGGTGGACAGCAACAAGCTTTTCCCAAGAGTGGGGGTGTCAGTTACAAGGGATCACAATTTCAAGGTGAGAGGGGGAAAGTTTAAGGGAGATGTGCGTGGAAAGTTTTTTACGCAGAGGGTGGTGGGTGCCTGGAACGCTTTACCAGCGGAGGTGGTAGAGGCGTGCACGATAGCATCATTTAAGAAGCACCTAGACAGGTATATGAATGGGCGGGAACAGAGGGAAGTAGACCTTGGAAAATAGGAGACAGGTTTAGATAAAGGATCTGGATCGGCGCAGGCTGGGAGGGCCGAAGGGCCTGTTCCTGTGCTGTAATTTTCTTTGTTCTTTGTTCTTAATGGGAAGGTTTACCTTTAGCAAATCTGCATTTTAGAGCGAGGCAGCAAATTTACTCTAATGTGAAGATTCTCGAGGTACCTGAGGTTTTGGGATTCAATCCCTTCGCCTCGGGGACCTCGAGCACCATTTGGTAATGGTCCCCACAAACAGCGACCAGACAGATTGGCACTCTTGGTCTCTCCAAGGAGATTGGAGGCCCCCAGCTGCATTCCCTTGGGGCAGGGTGGTGCCCTTGCACTGCATGTGCCACCTGGGCACCCTGGCAGTGTCACCTGGGTGCCATCCTGGTACTTCTAAGGTGCCCAGGTAGCACTGCCAGCTGGCATGGGCATTGCTAAGGTGCCAGATTGGCACTGGCAAGGTGCCAAGTTGGCATACTTTGCGCATGCATAATCGGGCCCAGGTTGCCCGTTGTGGGTGTTGGGTGGTGCGTTCGGACTGGGGGGGAAGGATGGGAGGTCGGGGGTTCTTTGGGGGGCCTCGTAGATCGGGATGCCATTTAAAAATGGCGTCCCGGTCTCTCACTGTAATGTGGAGTTCCGGCGAGTGGAGCTCCCCATTGTAAAAAAAATGGGGCTATCTGCGGTCTCAGCCGTGCATTCCCCTTTTAGGCCCTTCATTCAAAGCAAATCGCATTGAATAGCCATATGTTTCTTGGCACTGCGAGGGCTGGGAAACACGCAACTAAATGTGCTCACTCAGGGACTTTGTTCCCTTTTGGGAAGATAGCTCCCATTGAGTCAGGATGGGAAAATTGCCTTTATCACTTAATTATTTAGGAAAAACAGGGAGAAATCAGCCAACCACAGACCCGTCATTAGAAATGGAGTGAGTAAGCAGTTGAACAAGTAGGAGGTTGATCAAAGAGGCTCAATATGGATTTGTGAAAAAAAGTAGGTGCTGTCTGACTAATTTAATAATTTTTTCTGAGGAGGTCACTGATGTGTGATGGATAGGGAATTTTATATGGAGAATGTCTCTATTTGCTTCCAAAGGCATTTGGCAGGGTTGTGCACAAGAGATTATCAAAAAATAAGAGTGCACAGAATTGTCGGTAACCTTGTGACATGCGTTAGTCATCTGGTAGGAAACTGAGAGTAGGGATAAGGGTTTGGTCTCTCATTGGCAGATGTGAGAAATGATGTTTTCTGGGGATCTGCACTAGGACTTCCAGTTTCACCAGATATGTTAATGTCTTGACCACAGTACACATGATAAGAAATGAGGAAATTGAGTGGGTTTGAGTAGGCCATCGCAAAGACAATGAGCAGGCAAAATTATAGCCAATGGAATTCAATCAATGTAAATGTGAGGATATTCATTTTGCATTTGAAAAAGTCAAAACACAATATTTTCTTGGTAGTAAGAGACTAGGAGATGTAGAAAAACAAAGGATTTCTAAATCACTGAAAGCTACTGCACAAGTGCAAAAACAAAATTAAAAAGCCTACTGGAATCTAGCCCTTTATTTTAAGTTGGAAATAAAATTCGAAGGTGAGGACATTATACTTAATTTGCACAGAGCATGAGTCAGATCCCATTGGAGTTACCTGTTAAATTTTGGACTTCGGAACCATTTAAAAATGACAGACGGTCATCCAATTTCAGAATTTCTGTCCTCATTCCCTGCACCCCGATTTTTTGGCTGGCACACGATAAGGGTGTGAATAATGAGCCGACATTCTGAACTCCTGACCCAACTGGGTCCATTGCAGTGGAAGGTATCTTCTAGCTCTCTATACGTTTTGTAGATTCAGACTCATGGTTACATACCTAAGAACATACAAATTAGGAGTAGTAGTAGCCCATTCAGCCCCTCAAGCCTGTTCTACCATTCAATAACATCATGGCTGATCTCATCATGTTCCCAACTTCATGTTCTGCTGACACCCCGGTAACCTTTCACTCCCGTGTTAGTCAAGAATCTATCTGTCTCTACATTTAACAATATTCAATGACCTTGCACCTTGCATCCACCGCTCTCTGGTGAATATAGTTCCAAAGACTGTCTGAGAGAAAAAAAAATCCTCTTCTCCATGGTTCACAGATCTCAGAGGAATTGTGAACCTCAGTCTCGATTCAGGAAATTTTGAAAGGTAACATCAAAGGACCTACCCATTCCCCCCATACCCTCTGAAATGAAATGAAATGAAAATCGCTTATTGTCACGAGTAGGCTTCAATGAAGTTACTGTGAAAAGCCCCTAGTCGCCACATTCCGGCGCCTGTCCGGGGAGGCTGGTACGGGAAGGCTGGTATGGAGGCTGGTCTCCATGCTAACATCCGTATTCATAGCCTCTTGTAGCTCCCATTCTAACTTATGCCCCTCTGCCATCCTTAATGGCCCCCTCAAACCTCCATGCCAGCCTTTTCCTATCCATTCACCCAGTATACACTGGGCGGGAATCTTACCATCATTTTCAAAGGATCAGGCTCTGACTGAAAACCAGCCGGTAGCTCTCCAGCTGCACAGACCAGTTTGCCCTCCTGATCTTGAGCCCCTCTGAGTAAAAAAAGAGTGGGCGGGGCAGAGGCTGATAGAGCTGGCAAGGCCAGCTCCACAGAGATCGGACGTCATCTTTAATGGGTACCCTGTTCAGCGCACAAATTGAATAACCTCCAGCCCCTCCCCGTGTAAATGTTTAGGACCCCCCCCTCAAGAGCATCTGAGACTCCCCCTTCCACAATGCCAACATAGGGGCAACCCCCTCCCCCCACCCCCACCCCCTTGTAGGCATCAAGGTGAATGCCATCTCCCCCCACTCCCTCCACCTCACCACTGCAGTCTCGCAGGCACTCCCCCCGCCTCACAGGCATCAGCCTACCCAACACACATAAGAGGAATCCTTCTTATGGGGCTTTCCAGAGGGTCAACCCCTGGCACTGCACCTGGCACAGGTTGGCACTGCCAGGTTTATTCCATTCTAACTTGGAAATGCCAACTTGTGATAGGGGGCATTCCCCCTCTCCAATGGGGCCCCTGGAGAATCCTCTTGATTGAATCTTATTTTACAAAATCTGTTGTAAACGTGATGTCACATCGGCGAGGTTTGAATATTCAGCGTGGGAAGATCACGGGAGGGAGATGGCTAATTATATTAAAATGCCTGCAAAATCATAAAAATGAGGTTCTCGCCCTTCATGGGTGTGAACCTTATAATGTCACCAGCAAGGGACGTGGAAAATCGGGAAACACGATCTCTCCAGAAAGAATCGCATTTCCCAATTCTCTACGAATTTTCTGCCTGTGTTGGTGATCCTGCAGACCGCTAACGCAAATTCAAAATTACCCCCACTATGTACAGAACCAATGAATCTGATAATAACAATAGCTTGTGAAAGCTTCTTAGAAAAAAACACCGATTTGTAATTTTTTAAAAACGCGTTCATGCAATCTTATAGATGTGTCAATTAAACAAACCATTAACATAGCAGTAGTGGAAACAATAAGAACGTGACATCCCACAACCTTCTGAAAATAAACATTGAGTCATTGACAAAAGAGATGACAGAAAAATAATTTGCTATAACCTCATAGAGATGTCAATCAAGCAAAATGAATATACCTTTGTGCCTGTGTAACAAAATCACACACTTACAGAAATGCCATTGTTACTACAGGGCTTATTGGCTCTGTACATTGCTTATATTGGCTGAATGGGCATGGAAGGTATAGGGCGCCATTGGGAGTGGTTGTGGGCCATTATTTGTCATTGAATTGGCACGTGTGATCGAAGGGACCATGGAAGTGGTTGGAAGGCATTAGTTGGCATGAGGTTGGCATGTAAGTGCCATGAGATGAGGAATGGATGAATAGGATGTGATGCTCTGCGAGGACTCAGGGCCTAAATGTCACCAACCAATTGGGACAAAGTCCCAGAGAACTGAGACAGACCTTTTAACCAATCCACCTCGGCAATCAGCTGCCCCTGGAGCCACTTTGATCTATTTCTGGACTATGCCCTGTCCCCACATCTCCAGAGTGAAAGTAGCGCCAAAATAAGTACTTAGTAATCGGCGGGTCTGTCGAGTCGGGAAATTTTCTGCTCAAGCTAACAAGCCTTGGGAGCACAAATCCAGACCCAAATATCAGATCAGGTCTATTAAGCTTGGAAAGAATAAAGTGCACATCCATCAGAATTATAATGGGGCTGAACGAGTTAAATTATGAGGAATAGTTTTCATAATCTTGGTTTGCATTCACTTGAGTTTAGGATTTTGAAAGGCCATCTATGAATTGTTTAAAATGATGATGAAGACACTCGATAGAGAAGATATGAAAAAAAAATATATTGTGTAGATTTCAGGCACACAATGGGCAGCACAGTAGCACAGTGATTAGCACTGTTGCTTCACAGCTCCAGGGTCCCAGGTTCGATTCCAGGCTTGGGTCACTGTCTGTGCGGAGTCTGCACGTTCTCCCTGTGTCTGTGTGGGTTTCCTCCGGGTGCCCCGGTTTCCTCCCAGTCCAAAGACGTACAGGTTAGATGGATTGGCCATTCTAAATTGCCCTTAGTGTCAAAAAAGGTGAGGTGGGGTTGCTGGGTTACGGGGATAGGGTGGAGGCGTGGGCTTACGTAGGGTGCTGTTTCCAAGGGCCGGTGCAGACTCAATGGACCGAATGTCCTCCTTCTGCACTGTAAATTCTTTGATTCTAAGATGTCAGAATCTTAAACATTGAGCTAGGCTAGGTAATATCAGAAAGAACTATTTCTCACAAAATGTAATTAATTCTAGGTCAATTAAAATTTTCAAGACTAAAATCAACAATTTTTTATTAAGTAAGTAATGATATCAGGGGTGAGGATCAAAGGTGGGTAAACAAAGTTCAGAATACAGATCAGGAAATTAAACAATTGACTGGTGGAACGGACTTGAAGGACTGGATAGTCTGCCCCTTTCCCTACCATTCAAGGAACACAAAATCTTACTTGCTTTGTACCCAATTAAATCGGGGGTGATTCTGAGCCCGCACTAGCTGTTTGTGAGATGGGCGGCATGGATGGGAAATCCCATGAGAATTGAGAAATGCAATTCTTGTAGCAGAAATCGCGTTTCCCGATTTTCCCCGCCCTTCGCCATGACGTCAGGGTGTGAACCTCAGTTCAATAGATTTCCACGTATTTAAATAATATTAGCAGGCTGCAAACCACATGATCCATCCTCATTAAATATTCTAAAGCCTTCAAAGTTTACAACTGGTTGGCTAGATGAGAAGCAGTCAAGGAAACCCCATGGGGGCAGAGTGACATGCCTGGGCAGTGCCTGCACAGGAGCCCCTGGCATAGGTTGACATTGACAGATTGGCACAATGCCAACATGACAGTGCCAACCTGTCAGTGCCAACCTGTGCCAGGGCCGTGCCAGAGGCAGGACCTATTGGGAGCCCCATGGGGGGGTGGGGGGGGGGTGCTGCATTTATGTATGGTAGTGGAGGTGAGAGCGGACACTGAGGGGATGGGGAGTGGAATGCTGTCGAGAATTCTCAGTGGTCGGGTGAGTGCCCCGATACCTCTGTGATGGGGGCGGGGGTTCATTAGGCTGCTGTGATGATCACCTCAATCTCAGTGGCGCCGTTTGCCGGCTCTATGAGATCCCACCCTTCCAGACTGTTGCTGCAAACATTGCCCATTCATTTTTGTTTCTAAGAAATCTGTACAAGTGGAGAGTTTTTTTAAAATTTAGAGTACCCAATTATTTTTTCCAATTAAGGGGCAATTTAGTATGGTCAATTCACCTACCCTGCACATCTTTTGGGTTGTGGGGGTGAAACCCACGCAGACACGGGGAGAATGTGCAAACTCCATACGGACAGTGATCCAGGGTCGGGATACGAACCCGGGTCCTCAGCGCCGTAGGCAGCAATGCTAACCACTGTGCCACCGTGCTGCCCACAAGTGGAGAGTTACACACCAGTTTTCAGCCTGAGCCTGACACTTTGCCAAATTCTGGTAAGATTCCACCCAAAGACTCTCATTGTCAGAGGGAAGAAGGAAACAAGATGCTGGGCAATGTGCAATAATTAAAAACTATATTCAAGTTCTGGTTGCAATCGAGTTGTAATATTTTCCATTATTTCATGAACTAATACAGCTATACTTCAGAACACGATGATCTGCTTTTCAGGAGTTTTGAGTGAACGCAGTTCCTTGGAACGTGCATCATTACATTCAACTCAAATGTACAACAGAAATGTTGTAGAGTAGAGCAGCTACAGAGTAATCAAGCTACAACTCAAGGTTATGCAAACAATTAATATATCAACTTCAGCCTCCTATTCATAAATTTGAAGACAGATTTGCCTATTGTCTTCAGAAGTATATTCCCAAGTAATTACTGAACAGAGGATTTTGTGCATTTCTGCCCTTGCACTTTGGTTTGATAATTCTCCAGTGCTGAAATCATTAAATACAGCCCATGATATTTAATTATCGGGATCAAGCATTCGACTTTAATGTATGAGCTTTAAACACTTGCAACAAACCAGCCTAGTTAGGCAGCTGATGTGGAGCAAGCTAATTCCTGGTACATCACCTTTCAAATGGTCTGTTCAACAATAAAGTAAAATCAGGGTATTTGGTGCAACTATATTCCTTGCTGTTACAGTATTTGGCAGCAACTACTATGCTAAATACTGTGCCTCGAGAGAAAACTCAAATATTGTGTGTTCAGATATAGAAAATTTGCACATACTGTATTCAGCAAGGTGATCTACGATATTGTTTCCATGCTGTTGCTTCTATCTATGTTAATGGGAGCTGGGCACAGTTTTTCATGTTGAGCATTTACAACCAATAGGCCGTGATTTCTTGGTTCATTTAAGGCTGAACATAAAACACTTAACACACTTTTATCATCTTTAAAGTAGTTTTGTAAATTCTAATGACTATTTCATTCCCTTTCAGCAATAAAGAAATACTGTTGCACATTAGATTAAATGACATAGAACATTCCAGATGAGATTTTGAAGATTAAGCCTTGGTTCCAGCTAAATTATTGTGAAACCAAAAATGTATCTATTGTTTGAAATACCAGATCATTTTAAAAGTAATAAATAGCAATTATGCAAATATCTTCACTTCACGATGTAACAAAGGTCCGTACAGTTGGAGGAAGGAGGACTGTGTCACTGAGACAAGTTCTCTTGGTTCATCTATTTCCTTGATCCAAAATATGTGAACATACATCACACCCCACACCAAATAAAGCTGAATCAAGAAATTAATAATTTCTCAATTTGGCAAATGGTCTCTGAATTATGGATAGAATCTATGTTTCATTCATAAGCTAGCTCTTAAACAGAAACCTGTACAAAAATAGACAACATCTTATTTTGAGGGTAAATTATGGCAGCATTCAAAAAGAACACACAAAATGTTTTCCACAAACAGAGATTGTATGGAATCTTCCCAAATAGGCAACTACTTGCTTACCCACTATCCTAAAAGAATGCGAAGGTCTTCACCGATAGGTAAATACGTTTCCCCTTGAGATTTGCCGCATAGATTTCCCAAGTTGTTAGCCAAATTTGGGATTTTCAGAAACAAATGAGAAATATAAATGCATCAAACACCATTCTTTTCCATCCTCACGTCAAAAAAAAAGTGTGCGAGAGTGGCACGGTGGCACAGTGGTGGGCACTGCTGAATACAGCGCTGAGGACCCGGGATCGAATCCCAGCCCTGTCCGTGTGGAATTTCCACATTCTCCCCGTGTCTGCGTGGGTTTCACCCCCGCTATCCAAAGATGTGCAAGTTAGGTGGTTTGGCCTCGCTAAATTGCCCCTTAATTGGAAAAAATATATAATTGGGGACTCTAAACATTTTTTTAAAAAGCGTGTTGCTGAGCAGTTTACGTACCCTGTGGTATGATGCATACTACTGGATTGTTTGGGCAGCACGGTAGCATTGTGGATAGCACAAATGCTCACAGCTCCAGAGTCCCAGGTTCGATTCTGGCTTGGGTCACTGTCTGTGCGGAGTCTGCACATATTCCCCTTGTGTGTGCGTGGGTTTCCTCCGGGTGCTCTGGTTTCCTCCCACAGTCCAAAGATGTGCAGGTTAGGTGGATTGGCCATTATAAATTGCCCTTAGTGTCCAAAATTGCCCTTAGTGTTGGGTGGGGTTACTGGGTTATGGGGATAGGGTGGAGGTGTTGACCTTGGGTAGGGTGCTCTTTCCAAGAGCCGGTGCAGACTCGATGGGCCGAATGGCCTCCTTCTACACTGTAAATTGTGTGTGTGTGTGTGTGTTATCTCTCATTTGTGCACTTGTTTGTCACTCCTTGTCATCATCCTGAGCAAGCAGCAACTGTGACTATCAGATGGCAAAAATTAAAAGCAGACTTGTAACGGAATAGACTTGTTCCTAGTTCAGAAAATGGCCTCCCAACAAATAACATATGTGCAACCAAGGCAAGGAAACACTGAAGTTGATATTAAAACATAAAATAGCTGGTTTTGCAAATCATGGGCTAATTAATTTTAGTGAGCCAGGAACAGCATAACTGGTGATGTTTATAATGTGCAATTAACAACAGAGATTCAAGACTAACGGAAGTATGTTGAGTGAAAAATGGACCTGTTGTAGAAAGTATGGATCTTCTGAAAGTAATAGTGGTGAATGGCACTGCTGATTACAGGCAGGTTAGTAAATTTACTCCTGCCTCATCTCCATAACCGTGCCCATTCTGCCTTTTCAAATAGCAATCCAATTCCCTTTTGAATATCACACCTGCCTCCACCACCCTCTCAGGAAGTTCATTCCAGACTTCAACTGCCCTCTGGAAGAAAAGAAAAATTCCTCACATCACTTTTACTCCTTTTGCCAATTATTTAGAATTCCTCCCCAGTTCTTGATGCACCTTTGAGTGGGAAGAATTTCTCACTATTTACCTTGACCATACCCCTCAGCATTTTGAATAACTTTATTCAGTCTCCTCTCAGTCTACTTTTCTCAAAGGAAAACAAACCCAACCTCTCCAATCTATTCTCATGGTGTTAGGAATGCAAAGGTTGTTTTAAAGGATTTATATTTGTACTGGAATACATCAGAAATAAAGAAATATTTTAAGTGTGTTTAACGTTTTGTGCCTGTAAGGGTAAAACCTATAGTTTGATATGTGCAGGGGTTGGTTCCAGTTCCAACTGTGGTTCTAATGTGCTTAGAGATGGCTATGACATGAAAAATAAATGGGTTAACAGGTGCACTTAGCAACTGGAGGCCCTTGTAAGTTAAGGAAAAATCTTTTAAGTTTTAGTTGAAATTGTGCTTTCAAAACACGTGAAATAGGCGCCATGGCTGATTAGGGAGAGAGAGGGGGTACGAACAGTGTCCAACATTGCCATAGTGTGCTGACAGTTGTGCCACTGGCTAGGGATTTTTACCAGTGCCGGGGGGAGTAGCGGGGGGCAGCAAGGAGGTGGACCATGGGGTCAGGGTGGGCAGGCTTGGAACACCATTGCCACAGGCTGCCATGCGGCTGTGTATGCCACTGACTGCCCACTGTAAACCTAGCACCATGGGTTGTATCGGTGCCATTCCTCAGGCCACCCCTCCTCAGTACCCTCTGGCCCCCAGCTGACTCATCAATGGGATGGGCTCACTCCAGTGCAACCAGTGCCATGTTGTTGGCTGGGATGAATGTGTGTGGGGAGTGGAGTGCTAATATGCGGCTGCAGATTGTCAGCCTCTCGAATATCAATCATGACCCCGGTGAATCCGACACCATTTACCATTGCAATTGATTGTGTTCCAGAGGCACCGGTGCTAGCCCCTCAATGGTCTTTGAATTGGTCCAGGTAAGGCACAGTTTTGCTGTCATAGAACTCCACAAACCCTGCCCCATGTCAACACTTAGCCTCAGGAACGGAAAATCCGGCTGATCTTTTGAGCCAGAGTTCCATTCTGGGATCCTACCAGTCAGCTATAACATCAATTGAGATTGTAACATTAGCCACAGTTCTTTACACCAAGAACTTTCCTGTGAATCTCCTCTGCATCAATGAAGACTTCTGTATGGCCTGAAATCTCTATTCACCCTCAGACCACAGATTGCTAAGGAACAAAAACTGACAATTGTGTAACCATGCACCTCTTTCTTTCCAACTTCTCTCCTTTTCCATTTCTCTCCTTTCCCTTGGCCCAAAACTCTATTTGCGTTTATGTTTTTCACACACTTAAGATCTGCCCTCTGGCCAGCCAGTAAAAAAAGTAAAATAAAATACAGTTCGATAAAGTTTTGGTGAAAAAGTGCTCCTCCGAAAAGAGCTGATCGTCATAGCACAGATACTAGCACTGCCAAGGGTTGTACCGGATCAGGATCTGCAGTTTGTGAGTCACCAGGAACAAGTGAGCTGCAGAAAGCCTGGGGGAAGCACAATGTGTGCCAGATAACCAGAGAAAGAAGCAGCAGAAGCATTCTGCTGTGGAAATCTCAGAAGAGGACTTCAATCGAGAAATGTACTGGGAAATATTGATGGGCTTACACTCAGAAATGCCTGGCACATTGGCAGGTAAGCTACAGAGCCTACTATTACTGTCATGAAGCATACAGGAGCCCATTTCTAACTTGGCACAGAGCTTGGATTGTATCTTTTCCGATATGGGAGTGGTGACAAACTGCAAGAGAGCACTTGCGGACCGAGTCATGAGGCTGGGTTTGATGGTTGATGTCTTGGCTTAGATTAGAGAATAGGCAGAATCCAATAAACATAACACCGGAATGCAGTAGTAGAAGGGTAAACTGAGGCAATGTGATCTCTGCTGGTTGCCATGTAAGCCCAGCTTGATGCCTTAACAAGCTCAGATTGTCTGCAGATTCCAGTGCTCTAAGCGGTTTGCAGGATCTTGCAACAGTCCACAATTTGTCCTCCAGCAGATGATAAGGTTTGTTGAGGCACCATGATCCCACACTAGAACCGTCATTTTGTTGCAGTCCCAGATGAAAACCCAACATTTTGTTAGTATCCCATTCGGGTCCTGTAACTTTTACTGTAAAGTTGCCAAGGTACTTCAAGAATAAAGCCATAAGATTCCGTATTTCTAAATGGACATGAGAATATTTACTAGACAAGAGTTAGCTAAGCCAGCAGTTAATACTCTCTGTCTTGTATTGTGGCATACAGATTTAACAGACAAACTGTTGTTAAACACAACTCAAATGTCATGTTGAATGGCAGAAACAACAAAGACAAGTCCCACAAATATTTCAGCACCCCATCCAGATGTCAGTTATCACTGCGAGTCACCAAAATCCTTTAAACACTCTGTTTTCCTCACAAGGGAATTTTGCTCCTCTCTTTCAAGGATCAAGCTTCTGATTTCTCTCAACAGCCACTCCAACTCAGATTGCCCCAACTACTGCTTGCCTCACAGTTGCTCAATATCTTCTCCTGTGACTGCACCTCCCTGGATCCACAAGGTTGCACCTGAGCATCTCATCAGTAGCATGATCCCAGCTAGATGGATGCTCCAAGCAGAACACTACTGCTAAGTCCTAATTCCCAACTGCGCCAAGCAACTACTGCAGCAGGTTTTGAATATATAGAACATAGAACATAGAACATAGAACGATACAGCGCAGTACAGGCCCTTCGGCCCTCGATGTTGCACCGACATGGAAAAAATCTAAAGGCCATCTAACCTACACTATGCCCTTATCATCCATATGCTTATCCAATAAATTTTTAAATGCCCTCAATGTTGGCGAGTTCACTACTGTTGCAGGTAGGGCATTCCATGGCCTCACCACTCTTTGCGTAAAAAACCCACCTCTGACCTCTGTCCTATATCTATTACCCCTCAATTTAAGGCTATGTCCCCTCGTGCTAGCCACCTCCATCCGCGGGAGAAGGCTCTCGCTGTCCACCCTATCTAACCCTCTGATCATTTTGTATGCCACTATTAAGTCACCTCTTAACCTTCTTCTCTCTAACGAAAACAACCTCAAGTCCATCAGCCTTTCCTCATAAGATTTTCCCTCCATACCAGGCAACATCCTGGTAAATCTCCTCTGCACCCGTTCCAAAGCTTCCACGTCCTTCCTATAATGAGGCGACCAGAACTGTACGCAATACTCCAAATGCGGCCGTACTAGAGTTTTGTACAACTGCAACATGACCTCATGGCTCCGGAACTCAATCCCTCTACCAATAAAGGCCAACACACCATAGGCCTTCTTCACAACCCTATCAACCTGGGTGGCAACTTTCAGGGATCTATGTACATGGACACCGAGATCCCTCTGCTCATCCACACTACCAAGAATTTTACCATTAGCCAAATATTCTGCATTTCTGTTATTCTTTCCAAAGTGAATCACCTCACACTTCTCCACATTAAACTCCATTTGCCACCTCTCAGCCCAGCTCTGCAGCTTATCTATGTCCCTCTGTAACCTGCAACATCCTTCCGCACTGTCTACAACTCCACCGACTTTAGTGTCGTCTGCAAATTTACTCACCCATCCTTCTGCGCCCTCCTCTAGGTCATTTATAAAAATGACAAACAGCAACGGCCCCAGAACAGATCCTTGTGGTACGCCACTCGTAACTGAACTCCATTCTGAACATTTCCCATCAACTACCACTCTCTGTCTTCTTTCAACTAGCCAATTTCTGATCCACATCTCTAAATCACCCTCAATCCCCAGCCTCCGTATTTTCTGCAATAGACGACCGTGGGGAACCTTATCAAACGCTTTACTGAAATCCATATACACCACATCAACTGCTCTACCCTCGTCTACCTGTTCAGTCACCTTCTCAAAGAACTCGATAAGGTTTGTGAGGCATGACCTACCCTTCACAAAACCATGCTGACTGTCCCTAATCATATTATTCCTATCTAGATGATTATAAATTGTATCTTTTATAATCCTCTCCAAGACTTTACCCACCACAGACGTTAGGCTCACCGGCCTATAGTTACCGGACTTATGATGGCATAAGTGCACAAGGAGAGTGTTGAACCGAGGGAAAAGAGGGAGACGAGAAAGACAAAGGTGCGTGATTACATTGTAGCCACCGAAGTTGGCCACTTCCCGACATAAAATGGAGAATTGAAATGCATGCAGGGAAAATTGGACAATGTCAGAAAGACAAGCAGGCTGCAGAATCTCTCTGTGTATTTTGTCTGCAGAGAAACCAGACAGCACTGAAACTAACAAGTTTGCATATTAATGAAGCGATCCCCGGGAACAATGGATACAACGATTAGCTACATTTGGGACATTCTATAGCAGGTCAGACTTCCCGGCACCAACGGGTGTCTGAAACAATAAGTTACAAACAGCCCCAAGAACCGCCCAGCGATCGGCAAACAGCCCCAGTATTGGGGAATTCAAACCAATCGATTGGTATGAGGTCCAATCGATTGCAAGCAGGTATAGGGTCCGCCCAGATGGGCGCAAAGCCCCTGTGACCTATAAAGGACAGATCAAAAGTCCAGCTCCCTCTCTTAGCCGGCCCTCCCAGCAGAACACCTTTGCAGCAGCTCTCTAAGAACTTGAACGTGAGAAGAAGAGGCCTGGCCAACAGCTACATCGACAAGTAAGTGTCAACCAATGCACGCTATGAGAGTAGACACTCCTGGCCCCTTAGCCCGTACCAACTGGGAAGCTTGCAGTCTCAGGGCAGAACAAGAGGTCATTGTTCCCTGATCCAGTGGGTTCCCTTATCGAAGATAAGTATTGGCTTATAGTGGTAGGAATAGTTTAGTCCATTAGTATTAGTTGCATGAGTATCGATTTACTGTGTAATAATAAATGTGTTTGATTGAACCTTACTAACTGGTGTATTGAGTCATTGATCTGAACTTGAACTTGAACCTCATGGCGGTATCATAAGGATACCTGGCGACTCATGAGCTAAGGAATAAAACAGAGCCAATTGAGTGTAAAACACACTCACCAGAACGAGCAACAACATAATTGTCAGTTTTTGTACCCCAGCAATTTGTGGGATGAGGGTGAACTGAAATTTCAGTCGTTGAGGATGTCTTTATTGACACTGGTTGTCGTGAGCTCAGTGATGGCCATGCCAATAATGTCAAGTAAGGTCTTCTCCAAGGAGTTGGGGACATGCAGCTGTCCTTCTTATCTCGTGTATCCTGTTATCAGAGCATCAGTGAGTGTACTATAATATTTTTCGGCACTAATATCTGTCATAGCCCAAAAAGTGGAAGTGCATGGAAGCTATGAAGTGTGGATATGAGGCTTGCAGCTGTACTAAGCCTGCGGACAGTGGTGTGGTACTTGAATGTTCGGCATGAATCCTGATTTCTAGATATTGTTAGTGATGGGTTGTGGTCCATTGAGAACCACACATCCAGTATGTGAGGTTGGTGGTATGGATGGTAGGAGATGGAATTATCAAGAAGTATTCACTCATTTCGACTACTCCTGTGAGATCATTGAACTTTTCCCAACAGTGTATGAAAGTCGCTATACGGGCCAAGCTCCTTTCATTGATCTATGTGTCTATTTGTTCCCAGTACCTGCGAACTATATATCCAGAGGGCCTAGTAATGACTACTTGTTTTCATATCCTGTACAAAAACCTCTTCTACTGTATTTCACATTCTGGAAGACGGTTGTTTGGCCTGCTACTTAGGACTATTCAAGGTTAGGCACTCTTTCCCAGCCACTTAGAATCATACAACACCTACAGTGCAGAAGGAGGCTATTCAGCCCAAAGAGTCTGCACTGGACCACCGAAAGAGCACCTTATTCTGGCCCAATCCCTCGCCCTATCCCTGTAATCCCATAACTCCACCCAACCTTTTGACATTAAGGGGCACTTTAGCATGGCGAATCCACCTAGCTTGCACATCTTTGGACTGTGGAAGGAAGCCAGAGCACCAAAGGAAACCCATGAAGACACGGGAAGATGTGCAACTCCACAGAGACAGTCACCCGAGATCAGATCAAACCTGGTCACTGGCGCTTTGAGGCAGCAGTGCTAGCCACTGTGCCGCCCTTCTGGAAAAAACTGCAACCAGAATGCATCTCCCATTTAAGAGCTGCCATCTGGTTTTAAGAAGTGCAAGCAAGCTATTGGTGCTAACTTTGCACAAACCTAAATCCCCTGATGAATGTGGAGGTTCCCAATAGCACATTTATCATTGGGCAACACATCACAATCACGGAAATGAGCAGACATCCCAAGGTTTGCGTGCTGCAGAATCACTCCTACAGGATGTGGGGGAAACGTGCAATGTGAATCCTCTGCCCACTAAAGGGTGATTATTGACGTTTTAGCCCAGAATGTCTCTACGTTATAAAAAAAACAGTAATCCAATGCAGGGAAAAACCCTGCTCAGTATGGCTGGAGGAAAACACCATTCCTGTTGTCTAAAAAAAATGCAAAATTATTTAGTTTGGCCCCGTCTTTGCCCATGAAGCATGTGTCGAACCATTGGTATGGTCATAGATATGGGCAATGTCCGCGACTTAGCCAGTAATGCTTGCTAAAATTTTGATATATTTAATTATTGAAAACTTCAGAACTGTACCTGATCAATATATTATGAGAAGCTTTCCCATCAGAGTTTACAGTTGTTCTCAATATGAGAAACATTCAAAGCATTCATTTTTAAAATGCCTTTTGAACATTCCAGAGTCATATGAGATCAACAAAGTACTTCTATTTACATGTCCATTTTAGGGGTAATGTTCCACTTTTAGTGTGTTTTCTCCTCCCTTCAATTGTTCAACAAATAGCTTCTTTCCCCGATTGTTATGCACATATTGTGCAATCTGCACAAATAAATCTAAATGTTGAATTCTACCTGTAATTCTGTAATAAATAAGCGTCTGCAGATCTCAGAAATTCAGCTGCAATTTATTTGTTGTGCGTCTTGAGTTCCAAGATGACAGGCACCCTGGGGTTCCGCAAAATAAACAAACCACAAAGGAATAGAAGGGAAATACAAGAAGAAAAAAAGAAGTGAGATTGAATGCAGGCTTTTCAATGAGGCAAAACAGCCGGATACAAATGTCCTGATGAAATTTGGGAAAATGTTTCCAGTATTTTCCATGATGTTGAACACAGCGTGAGCATAGTTTTACGATAGCAAAACACTGCCGATGTTATCAATAAGAGACAGAGAAAGCTGGAAATACTCCACAAATCTGGCAGTATGCATTGAGATAGAAACTGGGTCACCAACTTTGAAATGTTAACTCTGTTTCAGATGCTCCCAGCACTCTTGAGTATTGCCCTCATTTTCTGATCATCCATAAGAACGGTTTTGTTGGTTTCCATGTTTTTGAGTACGTTGACATTACTCGGCACACATGAACATACTTTTGGAAACAGCCAGAAAAGATAACCATATCTAATCTTGGAGTACGCTCAGATGTAGTTTCTCCAAATGAGTTAGAAATTATTGATTTTGATTCCAAATGATCAGATTAGCCAGATATTGTAAAAAGTAGTTGTTGATGTGACTTTTTAAATCAACCATAATTTGTTTATTCAGTATGTGATACATTAATCTGTGCAACTCCTTGGCTGTTCCTAATGTTACGGACAGGAGGGGGGTTAATTTAAACTGCACCAATTTCTCCTCTCACCACACATCCATTAACAGAGAGGTTTGATTTATTTCCCTTTTTATAAGCGGTGGCGTATTATCCAATTTTGTATTAAGAACCCTCAAGCAAACATGAGGTAGGATGAACTCAAAGAGTTGGTTTATTTTCACACACTCAAACTACAAGAGGAGGGTTGCAATGTTAGCCCCTTTGCAGTCATAGAGTAAAAGAGGGATAGAGAAAATAAAGATTTACACTGCAAAGATCACAGAAAATAAATGTTGTTTCACATGGTAAGCGAGTTGAAAACCAATGCTGGATAATTCACTTTGTGTTGACTTAATATAATGAGTGGGGCACATAAAGATGAATCAGTCTTGTAGGCAATGGTGCAAAATTTCCAGCAGAAGCAGCGTAGAAGGGGTCAGTGTCCAATCTGGAACTTGCTTGTCTGTGAGGCTGCTAATCAGATGACACAAAAACAGACTGAGTCTCTGCAGATCAGCAAGGCAATATGACTGATTCCACAAGTCAGAGGCTCATGTCACATTACACCCCCTCGCCACACTGTCTTTGACAAAGGGCACGTAGCCCAAGATAGTGAAAAGTCTCAACCATTAAGAATTCAAAGTAAAGTTTCGGGCTATTTTCTCTTAGCAGATGAGCAGACTCCTGTTGGCCAGCCTGGGTTGTGAAATGCAGATGGCCATTGTATAGCTATCTTTGAATTTGGTCTGTGCAGCCCATAGGGACAATTGGTGGCTCTTCCAAGGATAACGATGTGCAGATTTCTCTGATACTGCCAGGTAGGATCTTTTGTTTGGGGTCACAGACAGACATAGATTCAGCCATTTTAGATATTTATTCAGTTTGAAATATTTTGAGATAGCAATGAGTATATCTCTATATATTTTATTTTTTTTAAAACATACATACCTTGGTCTGTCACACTGATGAGATATTAGTATGAGTTATAAGGATGTCTGAGACAAACTGCTGAAGTTGTCAATTAACTGAAAGCACATCATTGAACTCAGACTAAGAGTGGTCTTCGCCTGGAGCAAGCTTTATAATCAGCTGTTTCAACATTCTTCAACAATGGGCTCTTCAATCCTGCCCTATAGATTTAAAATATAGGAGACACTTGAAGTGAATTTATTTAAAGAACTCAGCGTTTGTGGTCATGGGTTTTAAATATTTAAATATCAGTGCAAAGTGCGCTGCTCAAATATACTGCCTGCTTGAATTTAATAATTTAAAATCAATAAACACAAAGGTTGAACATTCATAGTCTACCGTATAATTAAAGCTTTGCATCTGCCATGGTTCTGCCATGGCAACGCAGCACATTGACGTGACTATCATGTTCATTGAATATGAAATGTACTTGTTGGTTTCAATTTTACCTTCACTAAAAAGCAACCATCAAATAAAATATCCAAATGCAAATATGCATGCAAGGCATATCACCTTTTCATCAAATATTCCTGTTTGTAAACATGAGTCAATAATATCCCTGAGAAAAGTGAGAATGCCTTTATTTGCCATTCCTCTATGAATGTTTCCCCTTTCTCCTGGCATCAAAATATGGATCTCACAACCTGTTGCACCAATATTGTAATATTTCATATTTGAACAGTGATCATTTCATCCTATTAACACACCTTCTTCCTCGAACCGGATACAAGCTTGTGTTCTGCTTTATTTTCAAGTTCCCATGATTGAATTAGGCCTTCTGACATGTTGGGGCACGGACCACTGCATACATTCAAATTTTCTATGTTGCATGCAAACACAGTTTGCTTTGACTGATGGTGAATTCTTCAGAGTCCCTCATTCTTAATCATTGCCCCGCACGGTGACATGATTGGCAGTTCTGTATTTGGATTTTGAAGTTCAGAAAATTCAAAAATCATTGAAGTGACAGAGCAAAATTATTAATGGAGCTGATAGATAACACAACCAAGAATGTGGATTGAGTGGATGGTTAATCTAAGTTCAAACTACAGAAATCAGAGAAAAAGAATGAAACCAGAAATAAGGACAGCAATTAAGACAGAATACAGGTCCAGAAGTTAATGAAAGAAGGAAACAATTATGTGGGGAAACAAACAAAAAAGGGGAGAGAACAATGAGTAAAGAGGAAAAATAAGTCTGTATTGCTCATTCATTGATACAAAGGAGTTTAAAGTGTACATCAACTAGAAGACAGTAATCTACTCCACTCCACACGAACATCAAATACACAGTGTGCGTTCCACCCTATCTTCTTTGCACACATGTCAAGAGTCTCTTCTTTCATTTGTTCAGACTCCCAACAGTTATTCAATGCAGTGTTACCAGTTCCTGAGTTTTGGCCCATATTTCAGAGTGGGAACAGAAATTCTTGGATATCTGTCAACCATGGAAAAGACCAGAAGCTATGTGGTAGGCTTGAGCCAACCTATGGCAACCTTACGCAGGGATAAACTAGATTCTCTAAACAATTTGAGACTGAAAAAACCATATAGGCAGGTACATGTCAGGATACCCACATACAAAATCTCTGTTGGAGAATGCATGATTAGGAAGGTTTCCAATCTATTCATGAAGAGGTGGATGGCACTATTTACCTCTTCCCTGCCGAGGGAATGTGTGGATCCATCTAGTATATCTTCAGGCATCACATACTTGCATGCTGAGATAGAGATTACCTCTGTTGGCCTCAGGTATTTCCGCACTTGGCACACAAGCTTACAAGATTCCTAAAGCAGGAGCAGGAAACCTCTCAACCTGGATATCCCTCCACACTATCTAAGGCAAGCTTGCTTTTGCTTGGGGTGTATGCAGGCTCCACCTCAAAGAAGATTCTACAAAGAAACCAAAGATCCCAGACTAATTTCAACTACCGCTGCATTGCTGCTAAGCTTAAGGTGGCAGTACACAGGCCGAGCTATGGATTTTCATCCCCTTTAACTTCAGGAAGATGAATTTCCTCTGAGCACTTTCTCTCGCACACCAGTTAATGTACTTATGTCAAATTCCTCTTTGTGCTACTTTCATGAGATGATTAACCTCACTTATTTTAAGTGGATTAAGAGATCTGTTGTAACAGATCACAGAGGAATTTCAGATCTCTGCTAACTTTCAAATGTTTCTCCTTCTGCCTGAATGATGAGAAGGTATTATTGAAGACTAGCTTATTCCAGATTTCTCCAGAGAGTGGAGAATGCTTTGTTGAAAGTCTCCGGCAATAAATTCTCAGTTCATCAGGTGTAACTTTCAACTCAATTTAAGGCACCTTGACACCTAAGCATGAGTTTAACTGGTAGCAATGTCATGTCAGGAATGTTTAATTAGTTCCAGGGGGAGAAATTTATTCGTATAGTCAAGTCAGTTCGTAAAAGTGGCTGGTTTTCTCCAATTTATTGTGTACGGCATGTTTAATTTGTTAAATGACACCTTTTCATCACATTGTTTACGTACAACCCACCAAAGTGTAAATGTGTCAAACTATCAAATCAACCATGATGAGGTTCTGCTGGTTAATATCTATTTAATTCATTTTTGATTTTGTAGGGGGATAATGGTAAAAAAGTCAATGGGAAATCTTGTGATTGATTGAAAAAGGTTTAATCCGCAGATATGCGTGGCGTGGGGGTGAGGTGGGTGGGTGTGGGAATGGTGGGGTGGGACTAATTTAAACCAATTCTCAGTGCAGTAAATAGAAATGCTTGTGTCAACCACACATTGTGCACTTCAGTCAATCAGGAGATAAAATGGGTAACTGATCCAATCCTGTCAGCTCCCGGCAGGGCAAGTTAGGTTAAAATTGCCCCATATTTTAATGATTCACATCTCAGTGTAATCCCAGCTAGTGTTACCACTGGACAAGAAGGCCCCAGAATGGAACCCTGACTATTGTAGACTGTAACTTTTACATTTTTCAGAACAAAGTCACAGGACTGCCAATCAGCTTTCAACAAAATAATAAAACATTTATTAACCATGACGAGATTAACTGTCACACAATACTTCTTCACCCCACCTATATCTTCACAATGCGAGCCAATTGGTCTCACTAGAATTCTGTCTTTCACATAAATGTTTCCAAACTGCACTCTTGAAAAGATATGTCTTTGGATCTTTACAAACAATGCTTTCTCTCAGATACTTCACCATGGATCCACAGGATTTTAATCTCTCTTTTCAATATTCCCCTGCTGGGATTGCCATGTGCATTCAAGCGTCCACATAATATCCCAGGTTCTCAACTATGCCAACAGAGTACCACTGTTTCACAGGCTGTATTAAGGTCACCAACCTTAGGATTATTTCAGATCTCTAGACTCTCTACTTTAAAACTGGTTATCGTAGCCATCTCTTTAACTCAGAGCATAGTCTCTGTTATTTATTTTAACTTCACCCACCAGGACTGAATTCAAATTTTTGTTCTTTATCCTTTGACTTCAGGTTTCCTGAGAGCTTTTTGTCCCTGTTCCCTGGTTTCTAGAACCACCTGTTCTTTAGCTTTTGGTATTGCTTTCTGCACCTTACTCCATTGTTCTGCCTCTGCTCTGGCAGTATCTGTTGGAGGTGTTTCCTCTCCAGCTACCTGACCCCAACTGCCTTCAGTACAGCTTAAAACTAAACTCAAATCGTGTTTCTAACTTAAAGTGGCCCCTGGTTGCAAAGCAACAGCCTTGTCTTTCTTTAAATTCTGATGATAAAAATGAGAAAAAAAGAGAGAATATGAGAAAGTAATGGATAAGATATGGATAAAGAAAACAAGGATGGTGTTTTCGGAGAGAATCATCAGAGAATATTAAAATGCATAACAATGTATTCTACATACAACAGTGTTAGAACATACAAGTAGGAATGGGGGATCATATGATGTGAGAACGGGAGTGCATTTCTGTGTGCTCTGGCTCTGCTCATCTTTCAACCTTTGTTCTTATCCTTGTGCACATCTCTTTTATGTCATTGTTTTGTCTTACATTGTTTTTACCATCTGCCGAGATTTGCTGGTCTTTGTGTCTGTATTTTTGATTCTACACTTCAATCACTTTGATTCGTGGTGGCTGGAGGGAGTTAGGATGGGGCCTTGTCTTTGTTGGCACAACTGACATTGAGAGGTTTCCCGATCTGATGATACGGGGCACACCAACTGATGATGGCTGCCGGCGATGAAGGTGATCCCTCTGATAGTCTTGGCTCTGTGGTGCAGAACATTGAAGGCCAATTTCAAGAGTTGTCAGGCATCTTTACGGAGGTGGTGATGGCACACAAGGAGGTTCTTGTAACAGAAAGAGCAGTGCCTTTGGCGGAAACCCGCCTCCACATAGTTGAGTTCCTGTTGTATGGCCTGTCATCCATCTTGAGGGGTTCGGATTTAGAAGAGGGGGAACCGGTGAGAGGCCGGTCATCCCTGGTCAGATGGTAGAGAGGCTCTGACCCAAGTTTGAGAGCTGATTGCCATGTTTCAGGAATCTCGATCTGGAGGCCGGGCAGCTTAAATTTGATGCAGTGTATTTTATCCTGTCTCTGAGGCTTGGAGTTGGGTTAGCCTTTCAAACTCTGGTTTTGTGTGGTCTTGGTCCTATTGATGGTTGAGTGAGTTGGGGATGCCTGAGCTTGCCGGGCCATTCCCCCCTGTCAGGATAGGTTGAGTTGGTATGTTGGAACTAATGAGGTTCATGCCCTGATCTTTGGAATCTTTGGACGATCCTGAAGAGTGCTATCTATTTCAGATCCAGCTTTAGCCTAGCTAACAACTTTCTTTGTGCGCCAGTGGAGTGTTCTTTATCCTGGTGACTACCTCATTCCTCAGTTGTTATCCTTTACTCACTGATTATCATGTTGCTGTTTGTTGATGTTGTCAATTTATTAGTTTGCAGGGAAGTAAATATTTTGGATGTGATGTCCCACACTGTTGGTTATCCTGATTTAATAAGGTTTATCATGTTAAGATGAATGTTGATTTCTGGATTTCTGCACAGTTTCCTTATCCTCGTATATCCTCGGGGAGTGATGAGCAGATCCGATGAGGGGTGGAGTGTGTGGGTGGCAAGGTTAGATTTGTCCTTGCTAGGTTCAAAGGAAGTTCCCCAATTGTCAGAGTTTTAGTTTAACTTTTGGTTCTGCCTTTTACTTCTTTAGGCCCAGGAGGACCATGTATTATCCTGTTGAGGACTGGGGTTTGTTGGACTCTCATTTAGGAGTCAATCAGTTGTTTCTCTTGATATGGGTCTCTCTCTGTGACTGTTCTAACTGCTGTCAGAGCTATTGTGAGTGAGGTCGGTCTGAATATCCATTA
Source organism: Scyliorhinus canicula (assembly GCF_902713615.1). Classification (NCBI taxonomy): domain Eukaryota; kingdom Metazoa; phylum Chordata; class Chondrichthyes; order Carcharhiniformes; family Scyliorhinidae; genus Scyliorhinus; species Scyliorhinus canicula. Next base: position 67,358,709 of record NC_052156.1, on the reverse strand, counting down.
TTTGATGGTAGGTGGTGTGACTCGTGGGGTGATCCCTCCTAAGAGGGTTTCTTTTTTTCTCTTCTGCTGTTCGTGTGTGGGGTTTTGCTTCTGTCATTGGTTTGGCTTCGGAAGGGTGTAGGAACTGGAGTGACATGGGAATCATGGAGCCAGTTCCCTTTTTTGCTTCGTGGAGCTGCTGGGCTAGGCCAGCCTCTGAATTGCGGCCAGTATTCTGTTGCTTGTTGGACAGGGGAACCTCCCTTGTGAGTGTAGTGGGGAATTTGATGTGGGTAGGTCCACTTTCGGAGAGGTGAATATTGAGGCAGGGTCCGAAGGTTGTGTCCAGTAGCTATCCTTATTCTTTTCGTCTTGGGTGTTGGAAAGGGCCTACTTGGCCCTTGGTTGGCAGGTTCTCGTCCAGTGGTAATATCTTATGGGGTGGTTTGTGGGTCTGAGGGATTCTCCTGTCAGCTCTGACAGCCCTCCTGCCCTGGAGTGAGTCTCCCCCCCCTCTTTTATAATTGGGACCAATTTATGTTGTTTTGGTTCTTGGCCCACAATATCCTGTTGTGGGTCTGATAGTTCTTCACTCTCCTCCTGACTTTTTGAGGTTTTGGGGGTATGGCTTCCACTTCTCTCTCAGTATTGGTGCCTGGAGAGCTAGCAGTGGCGGTGTTGAAGGATGAGCCTTGATATCATGGGCACTCAGATATGGATCTTTGTAGCTTTTAGGAGACCAAACCCTTTGTTCCTTTGACTGGTCCTGGATGTGGGGGAGGAGGTCCTACAGATTCAAGGGGGTCTGAACAGCCCTCCCTCCCAAGGCACTCCCCAGTTTTGGGGATTGCTCTGACAGCCCTCCTGTCCTGGAGTGAGTCTCCCCCCGCTCTTTTATAATTGTGACCAATTTATGTTGTTTTGGTTCTTGGCCCACAATATCCTGTTGCCCTCTTCAGGGTTATACTGGTGCAGGTGGTCTGGTGATCTGTTTTGTCCTTTGTTCTGGGGTTAGGGATAGGATTATGGAAATTCAAATTCTTGCTCTTTGTTCTTGTTCTTGCCCACTTTTTACTTCTTCTATGGGAGACCCGTGGCTGAGTATTAAGCTCTGGTTGTGCCCGGTCCTCTGTTTGTCTTTGTTGTTGTCATTTTGCTATCTTGAAGGTTTTCGATGGCTGTCTGTTCCAGTCTGTATATGGAGAAGAGTTCAAATTGCACTTCAAGAGTTAAAAAAGGGGAGGGATAGACCATCAAAACTACACACACCCCACCCAAAACCAGTTTACCATTCAGTAAGACCATACAAAATGGGAACAGGAGTATGCCATTTGCCCTCACGCTTGCTCCATCATTCAATAGGATCAAGGCTGATCTGACATTCCTTACATCCGCTTTCCTACTCTTTCCCTGTAATCCTTCCCTGTAAACCTTACTGATCAAGAATCTACCTATCTCAGGCTTAAATATACACAAGTACTCTGCCCCCAAAGCTCTCTGTAGCAAGGAGTTCCAAAGACGCTGAACCCTTTGAGAGAAGAAATTTCTCCTCATCACAGTCTTAAATCGGCACCCCTTTCTTCTGAGATGATGCCTTCTGGTCTCCCATTAGGGGAAACACATTCTCAGAATTTACTCTGTCAAGTCTCTTAAGAATCCAATATGTTTCAAGGAGATCATCTCTAATTCTTCCAAATTCCAATGAGTAGAGTCCCCTCCTGTTTAACCTTTGTTCATAAGACAAACTCTCCATACCAGGCATCATTCCGGGGAACCGTCTCTGGTGTTAGTCTGGTGTTAATTGTCTCTAAGTGGTGAAACCCCAATGTTTACAAACATTGAGGTAATTGCATTCCCAAGCACTAAGTGCATTCTAATCACTCAAGCTTGTGATTGAAATGCACTTACCTTGATTTGATATGGTCAATGTTTGGAAACATTGGGATTTTAACACGTAGAGTCACTGATCTATGAAAGGCCATGAATGAAACAAGGCTGGGCAGCCCGGTGGCGCAGTGGCTAGCACTGCTGTCTCACGGTGCCGAGGTCCCAGGTTCGATCAGGGCTCTGGGTCACTGTCCGTGTGGAGTTTGCACGTTCTCCCCGTGTTTGCATGGGTTTCACCCCACAACACAAAGATGTGCAAGGTGCAGTGTAGGCGGATTGGCCTCACTAAATTGCCCCTTAATTGGAAATAATTATTTTTTTAAAATGAATAAATCAAGGCTGCAGCTGGTTTGTGGAAGCTGCCAATCACAGCCCACTACTAAAAAGTTGTGAATGGCTTGCAGCGAATGGATCAGTGGGGTTGAAAAACAGGCCACAGCTGTTAAATGACATGTGGAGCTTCCAGGTAAGTGTTCCAGCTGTATTTTGTTTCACTGCCCTGTCTGAAGTTCTCTCTATCTTCCAAACATGCAGACAGGGGTTTATGTTCTGAGGCGGGAGGGTCCCTTCAGTCAGGGGTCCCTGTGGGGGGGTGGCGGGGTGGCTTTAATTAGGGGGCCCCTGTGGGCTTGTTCTTTCAGTTGGGGGATCCCGAGGGGCTCTATCTATTCATGGGGTCCTAGGAAGTGTCTCCCTATTTATGGGGTGCGGGGGAGGGGTCTCCCTATTCATGGGCCCCTCGGGGGGGGGGGGGGTTGTCACCATATTTATGGAGTCTGCGGGAGTTGTCATGTCGAGGAGGGTGGGAAGATAGTGCATTGTGAGGGGGAGTTTGAGAGGGTGGCCCTCGCATGGACCTTGGGAGCATGTCCCCCAAGGAGTTAACCCCTTGGCCCACTGCAAGGTCCACCACACCAGGACCATGCTGGTAGATACCACAAATGATCCGCACCCATGCGATTCCCGGACGAGGGCCGGAGCATTAGGTGACAGGCCGGATAAATAGCTGCTAATGGGTCATTAAGGTCCATTTGCATTCATTTACATCCTGCCACAGGCAGGATTCCTCGATTCTGACGCTTGCAGATGGTTGGAGCACTGCGATTGGGTAAGAGCACCAGTTGATCCAGATTTCCTCCCGACACCTGATTCACTCCTCCAGCACAAAACACGGGGCAGAATTCTCCGATATAAAGGGCGTGAATCACTCTGGACTTTCCTGGAGAAAGTCCAGCGTGATTCTCCATTTTGCAGGGGGCTAGTAGGGCCCCGGAGTGCTCCTGGCAGCTCCGGCTGCCGATATGGGGCCCTGCTCTTCTGGCTGCTGGTCCGCGCATGCGCACGGCGGCCCCTCCCAACATGGACCCGCAGAGTGGGCCGCCCCCGAAAATATAGGCCCACCCCCAGATGGCGCACATCCACCAATCGATGACCCCTGATCGCGAGCCTGGCCATCCTGGTGGCCCCCCTCGGTGACAGGTCCCCCACCAGGGTGGCTTCAGACTGAGTCCACAGCCGCCACTCCGAGCTCTCGCTGGGTGGAACCATGAGTGAACCATGCCGGCGGGAACTTGGCCAGTTATCGGCGGCGAATCGCTGCCATGCACGCGTGACTGGTGGCGATTCTCCCGTCTCTGATCGCAGGTCTGATGCCCCATTCTCTGCCCCCATGCCAAACGCGATTGCGGCGTAGAGGTTCGGAGAATCCCGGCCCCAATTTGCTGGGTGCCAATTTGTGAGAATTTAATCTTAATTGTTGAAAGATACTCTGAGTTAAACTTAGAAAGTCACTTGAGAGTTATCACTACCTAATCAATCAACAGCCAAGATTTGTGTGCAACCAATATTATGGGATATTGGATTTTAGTGTTTAAGACAGGATACAACACTGCTAGTTATACAGAAAGAGCATACGACCATGGCAAGTAACGAGTATCAGTCCAAAACAGGTAGGCGACTGATATGCATGAACAACGTGCTCTTTTTTTCACTGTTGTGCTCAGTGTTCAAAGCGTTTCAACTTCTGGAATCCCTCAATAATGTTTTTTTTTGGGGGGTATTCTTCACAGTCCTTTTCCAACACCCACGGCAGTGCACCCTTCCACAGTTTCTTACTTTAAACCCTTTTCTGCGGCTCGTCAGATTGTTGACCAGGCCTTTGGACCTGTAACGATTTATTTGATTTCAAAATACCCTAAGGTTGATTCTTTGTCAAGATTTAGTTTAAGCATTCTACCTTTTGATGTCAATCACCTGCCATTACCTTTTTGCACGTATCAAATGGCCAAATTGGTTCATTCATACCTCATTCCTTCCTTATCAGCTCCCAAGCTATCTTTCGCTGACAGATTTCTCCCTCCCACAAAATCTCACCATCAGTTAGAGCGACGAACAAACATTCACAATGGCCATTCAATGTAGCTGTTTTTTCCCCTTATCAGGCTGGTGAACTGGGCTATTGCTCACTGTAGACACTTTTAATGCTCCCACATAGTAATGAATATCTACATTTCAGCAAGTAAGTTTAAATGAAAAGGACAACACAGCTTCATACCATTTATTTTCTCTTCTGATTATGGCTTTTTGTTCAAACTTTCCAACTTTACTCAAGAATAGTGATTTCTCGAGCCTGGATTTTCACTGTTTACTGCATGCTTTATTAGTCCACTTACCCAATCAACCTGCTCTCCCCTCATGCCTGTGTAATTGGCATTGTTTAAGTTTAAGATTCTAGTTTTAGGCTCAAGTCGCTCTCAAACTTTACATAGAATTCAATTACATTATGATCATTTTTTTCCCCCCAGAGGATCTTCTGCCCTAAGTTTACACAATACTAGCTATTAAATAGCGTTGTCCCTAGTTGATTCCACAACATATTATTTTAGGAAACTTTCTCAAAAACATTCTGAAAACTCATCTTCCAGATTACCTTTGCCAATTTGATTTGCCCAGTTTCTATGAAGACTAAAGCCCCCATGATCATTGCATTGCCTTTACTCTAAACTCCAATTTTTGTTTAATAATCTGTACAATGGTAAAGCTGTTAGAGGGTCTATAAGCTGCTCCCACCAGCATTTTCTGACCCTTATTCTTTAACTCCATCTGTTTTGATTCTACTTACTGATCTTCTGAGCCAAGACCCTCTTTTATTTCTGCTCTTCCATTGATATCTACGACCAAGATCCTCCGTGTCATTTTCCATTCTACCTATCTTTTTCAAATGTTGTGCACCCTGGAATATTAACTTCTCAACCTCTTGTAACAATATGTCTCTGTAATGGTCGAATGAAGCCCATTTATCTATTTCTGTACTTGTTGGTTCATATATTTTATTGTGAGTATTTCATGCATTCAGATAAATGCCTTTATTTTTTTTTAAGTTCTACACTTTGCATGGACCTCTTTCACAGTTGTACTATTACCATTAAACTCACAGACCCATCCTGTCTCACTTTGCTTTCTCCCAAATCACGATAGTTCACTATTATTTAGATTCTCTTTACATTACTAAGTTTCCCTTCACCTGACCCTTCAGCTGCCCCCATTCTGGTCCACCCTTACCCCAATCCTCTCCAACTTTTAGTTAAGTCCATTCCACAAGTGAGGATGTTGTTCCAAGGTCTATTTGGCGCCTGCCCCAAAGGAACAGCTGTCTCTTTCCCCGGGTACTGCTGCTAATACTTGATGGTAAAACCCTTCGTACCACACCACTCTTTGAGTCATGCACTTAATTTGCTAATCTGCTTGACCCTGTGTCAATTTGTGCATGGTGCAGGTAGTAATCCAGAGATTCCTTGATGTCCTGCTTATTCATTTTGGAGTCAGTCCTTGAAACCTCCTCCTTGGCTCTAACCAGGCCATTGGTTCCTACATGGAGCATGATAATTAGATCCTCCTCTCCAATACAAGGATATATCCTAAAGGCAACTGAACCTTTTCAGCTGACCTTTTCAGCTGCAGAGAAGTATATCTATCCCCTGACAATGCTGACCTATACTACTGCCACATGCCTTTTCCGTCCTTTGAATGGTCTCATGCACCATAGTCAGTTTACCCACTGACCCCACAGTCCTCCATCTCATTGATACTGGCAGAAAGAACTTTGTATCTTTTGCATAAAGGAAAAGCTGAGTCTCCACCATCACTACATCCTGGATCCATATACGTGCCTGGCTCGCAGTCACGTCCTCCTGTCCCTGACAATCAATGACCTCTAAAGTACTACATGACCAAAGGGGTGTGTGTGACTGTCTCCTGGAACATTGAGCCAAAGTATCTACCCCCTCCCTGGTGCCTGCAAATCCCATCATGATGCTACCCTCTCGAGACGTGAGTGCCAATCATGGAGTGCCATTATCTGAGCTGGTGGCTGCAAGTATGAGATCGAGTGACGGTGTTTCTTCATCATCAGTGTCCTGTGCTAAAGCCTCATGTTTTCACATCAGCATTTGGCAAATGGCAGTTCTTAGGTATCTGAAAAAAGAAAGTACATGGCTAAGGTTGTGGTGAGCAAAGTGGGGTAACATGATCCATGCTCACATGAAAAAAAGATTGTAGGAGGAAGTGGAAGTGGGATGTGAGAAGATGGATTCAGTAGGAACATACTACCATTTTCAGTGGCTTTAGCACTGCCACTGTCTGCAGCCAGGAATACAAAATATTTCTTTGTGGTCATCTGCAACTCATCAATCTTATTCACCACCCTCTGCACACTAGCATACAAGCACTGTAACCCTAATTTAGACTTTACTGCTTTCCCCCTTGTGCATAACCCACTTAATACCTCACTATTTCCTATTCTGGTTCTGTCTCCTCCAATATCCTTTATGCCATGGTATCCCTCTCTGATACTATTTCCTAGTTTCCATACACCTGCCTTATTAGGTTCAACACTGCCAGTCCAGGTAATTGGTCCTGACTCTGTTTAGGTGCAACCCATCCAGCACATCTCAGAGATTCTGTCTCGCCCAGAACTGATCCCAACGTCCCTAGAATTTAAAGATTACAGTCGTCGACCATCTCCTCGGCCTTGCATGCATCTACTCTACGCTCCTATTTTTATACTCACTTGCATGGGTACCAATAGTTATCTGAAGATTATTACTCTTGAGGTGCTGTTTACTAACTTCCTACATAGCTTCCTAAATTCTGACTGCAGGGCATACTCCTCTTTCTACCTGTATCATTGGTGCTAATTTGGACCATTTCCTCTGGCTGTTCACCCTCCCTCACAAAGTCCTCTGCATTTAGTCATACCCTCGACTGAGGCACAAGAAAAGCAACTTTATAGTCTGGATTCAAGTTTTTTGATGCAGAAACACCTGTCTATTCCCCCTAAGTATGAGAATCTCCTGTCACTATCATTATTATTATTACTCCAGTCTTCTTTGCTTCCTGATTCCACCCCCCTCCCCCCCGCCCACCCCACACACCCACCATCCTGTAGAGCTAATCTTCATAGATTATCATAGAATTTACAGTGCAGAAGGAGGCCATTCGGCCCATCGATTCTGCACAGGCTCCTGGAAAGAGCACCCTCCCCAAGGTCAACACCTCCACCCTAGCCCCATAACCTTAGTGTCCAAAATTGCCCTTAAGTGTTGGGTGGGGTAACCCCACCCAACACTTAAGGGCAATTTTGGACACTAAGGGCAATTTATCATGGCCAATCCACCTAACCTGCACATCTTTGGACTGTGGGAGGAAACCAGAGCACCCGGAGGAAACCCACGCACACACGGGGAGGATGTGCAGACTCTACACAGACAGTGACCCAAGCCAGAATCGAACCTGGGACCCTGGAGCTGTGAAGCAATTGTGCTATCCACAATGCTACCATACTGCCCAAATTATATTCACTCTTCAGGGTTATCGCATTTGTAAATGTGCTATCCATAAACCTTTAAACATTGCCGATGTACCTTTGCACTGCCAGCTATTACTCAAGGTCCAAAACCCAGAGTTCGATGTGTTGCAGCTGACAATACTTCCTACACATATGATTACCCAGGACACAGGAAATTCCTGCCGTTCCCACGTGGAACTGGTTGTGCACACCAGGAGTCAGGGCCGGGATTCTCCCATACTCGGCAGGGTGGGGGGTCCCGGCGTGTCGGAGTGGCGTGAACCACTCCGGCATCGGGCTGCACCAAAGGTGCGGAATTCTCTGCACCTTTAGGGGCCAAGGCCTCACATTGAGGGGCTAGGCCCTCGTCGGAGTGGTTGCCACTGCGCCGGCTGGCGTGAACGGCTTTTGGTGCCACACCCGCCGGGGCCGAAAGAACTTCGCCGGCCGGCATAAGTCCGCGCATGTGCCGGAGCGTCAGCAGCTGCTGACATCATACCGGCGCATGCGCAGGGAGGGGGTCTCTTCCACCTCCGCTATGGTGAAGGCCATGGCGGAGGCGGAAGAAAAAGAGTGCTCCCACAGCCCAGGCCCACCCACCGATCGGTGGGCCCGATCGCGGGCCAGGCCACCGTGGGGCACCCCCTGGGGTCAGTTTGCCCCGCACCCCCCCCCCCCCCCCCGAGAACCCCGGAGCCTGCCCGCGCCACCAATCCTGCCAGTCAGGTAGGTGGTTTAATCCACGCCGGTGGGAGAGGCAGGTCAGCGGTGGGATTTCGGCCCATCGTGGACCGGAGAATTGCCGCGGGGGGCCCGCCGACCGGCGGGGGTGGCCCGCCGACTGGCGTGGTGCGATTCCCACCCCCGCCGAATCTCGGGGGGCGGAGAATTTGGGACACGGTGGGGATGGGATTGATGCCAGCCCCGGGCGATTCTCCGACCCCCCCGGGGGGGGTCGGAGAATCCTGCCCCAGAACTGTCCTGCCATTCCTCTATCTTTTAGATAATAAAAGTTGCTACTGAAAAAATAAAGACACTCATCCGCTACTCCTTTCTCTTCTTCCGTTGTCAGTTAAATATAGGGAGGTTAATTGAAACCCTTTACTTAACCCTTACTGTAAGAAAATTAAAATTTTAATTTTCCAGCTCCTTTAATGCCTCTGGACCTGCACTTATTAATTTGCTCCTTACAATTGATTTTTTTAATTTCTCAGCTGAGATTAAATTTCTTAGCTTAGGTTTAGAGAAACAAAATAGATACCGACCAATTACTTACCTACTTCTATCTGACATCTCATTAAGATTGTTCTTCTAACATGGCTAGTGGGCTCTGGAACCACACCCCATTCCCCTGGCTTCACTCTGTTCTCATTCTCACTGTTGCTGCCATTCTTTTACATCCCCTCAGATCTCGCTCTCATGGCAGCTGCCACGATCGCTGTTTTATTCTTCCGCTGGTCTCACTGTGTTCCTGCTCTTGCTGCTGCTGCTGATGGGTCAGCTCTTTTATCTTCCCGCTGCCTCATTCTGTTGTCATCCCAGTAATTATTGTTATTGCTGTTATTAGGAAAGTCTGTGGCCAACTCCTTGAATTTGCTGTTGTGAAGAAAATTACAGTTCTGGTTTATAATATATATATTACATATAATATATTAAAATGGAACCATGACTATTCACCTTTGTATTTGTTGACTGTATTATGTCTATCAAAAGGAGTGACATTAAATCAGTGCAAATTAATATATTTTATATATTGTCAGCTCTTTAAAGGCTTGCTCCCACAAGTTTTCATTTCGAGCATTTGAATTTCCCAGTTTTGTCTTGTTTTGCTGTGAGAATATTCTGGCACAAAATTCTGATCTATTGTGCCCCTTAGTTGGGCATTACAGGCTGAGCATCCCTTATCCGAAATTGCAAAAACTGAAAAGTTCTGAAATCCACACTTTTTTTCAAGCGCCAACGTGACATCACGAGAGGGAAATCCCACAAGGCTCTGGGAAGGTTCCCGGGCGATGCGCAGTTCCCAACGCGCCGCATATGTACAGTTTCCAATGCGCCGCTCATGCCCATTATATTCCGAAATTTGAAAAATTCCGAAATTCGATACACACTTGGCCCCAAGCATTTTGGATAGCGATGCTCAACCTGTACATGTATGCCCTTAGAAGCCCGAAATGATGGTGTAAGTGCCTGCCATGCCATACTGAATGCTCTATTGGCTAGGTGATGCGCGTGGTGGGAGTCCATTTCAAGCATGCGGTACAGGCATATATCATTTTTTTAAATTTAAAGTACCCAATTCTTTTTTTTTCCAATTAAGGGGCAATTTAGTGTGGCCAATCCACCTACCCTGCACATGTTTGGGTTGTGGGGATGAGACCCATGCAATCACGGGAGAATGTGCAAATTTCACACGGACAGTAACCTAGGGTCCGGGATCGTACCCGGGTCCTCGGCGCCATGAGTATAGGCAGATCATGATGTAAATTATTGTGTATTTATGATTTGATTCAAGCTGGCCCGTTTTGAAGCTCAATAATCTAGCAGTGTTCCTCTCTTAAACACATGTGGCTGAACAATGTTTAGCAGCAAAGACTATCCCCACACCAGCACTATTTAACAGAATATCAACTACATAAAGGTTAATTAGTGATTGATTTTTACTGGCTGTGCATACATGGTGCTTTCTGAAGTCCTTGTTAGTTGCTCAAGTCCTGTAGGGAGGTGGTGCAACAGGTACTGAAACAACCCTCCGACTGTACCCCAGTGAGGAACAATGTCAGACATCTTCACTGCAGGTGCAACTGTAACCTCAAGCAGGACAAGGACAGTATCCCCTGTGATGGTGAAAATAACTATGGTGATAAACTTTTACATCCTCATCTCCCTCCAGTTTGGACATGTTGCGTTTAATAGCTTCTTTCTGTCTCAGAAATATTCTTCACTTCTATATACAATGTTGGAGCTGAAGGTATTTACAACATCTCAGTTATCCATATCCCTTTGTGTAAGAAAGTTCACTGAGGCTCTTGATCAGTAGAGAGCTGATTACACTTAATTCACTTTTGCCAGACAGCAGCAGCTGCAGTGAGCAAGTGGCTTTGCTGGGATTGCAGGTTTCCCCAATATGCACAATACCAATGCCTGTGCACACATCACTCTGCAGGCACCACATGTCAACTCTGAGACATGCCTCAACCAGTAGGCATCCCACTCACACAACATCCAGCTGGTGTGTGACCATACATTGAGAAACATGCAACAGCCATGCTACCGATATTCTGCAGCATTTTCTCTGTGTCTGCTACATTTGAACCACCTATGCAATGCAAAAGTTGCTCACATTACATCAGTTCTTGTGCTAACAACTGACCACATAGTTGATGACTCCAATCCACAATCTATGCACACGTGCAGAATGCAGACAATGGATACTATGCTGGTATATGAAATGTGATAGAACAGACCCGTTGACATTTTGAATGAATGTTGGTACCTGAGTGATGGGAGCGTTATTACATTAAGCACTAAACTCTGAGGTAGTGCCGTTGGTGGGATAGACGGTGTTTGAAGAATTAATTGAACTTGACCACTCGTGTAAGGTCATTAAGCCATTTTCATCTGCATCTAAACCCCCAGGGCTTGATTGCTGCAATTGACTGCTATTACAATCTTGTCTCACTGCCTTTTGATTGTTTGGAAAATTTCCTGGCCCCCTGTGGCTATAACATGTTTGTACTGCTTTGCACCTCCACATCAAAGGTATCCAGTGTGACATTGGTGAACTGTGGAGCACGGCCTTTCCCATGTTGTGCCAGTATTCAGTCTTCTTCCACATCAGAGTGACTTGTACAAGCACCACCTGATCTGACCACAGTGTAACTCTCCTTAGGGAAATGCAGCCTGACTTTAAGTAGCACAAGCTAGCTTTAACTTGCCTTAGTCATTAAGGATCCGGAATGCCTTACTGATATGTACAGGCACTCAGCAGCATGGCATGGACTGGCTGCATGCTACAATCATGATAAAGGGCAGGCAGTAAAACATTGGTGTGCTGCCTTCATCACATTGAATGGGCACAGGTAATCCATAGACTCCCGACAAGGCAGAAGAAGCCCATTCAGCCCATCAAGTCTGCACCCACCCTCCGAAAGAGCATTCTACTTAGACCCACTCTCCTGCCCTATCCCAATAACCCTGCGTACTGATCATAGCAAATCCACCTAACCTGCACATCTTTGGACATGAAGGGACAATTTAGCATAGCCAATCCACCTGACCTATACATCTTTGGACTTTGGGAGGAAACTGGTGCACCCGGAGGAAACCCACCCAGGCATGGGGAGAACGTACACACCACACACACAGTCACTCAAGATTGAAATCGAACCCGGATCCCTGGTGCTGTGAGACAGCAGTGCTAACCACTGTGTCAACATGTCGGTAATCATGAATTGCAAGCCTATGCCCATTCTCGCAGGATGTCTTAGACCAGAGTGCAATCTTCCCAAAATTGCTGTATTAAGCAGGAAAATTGGTGTGAAACTCACCGGCTTCACAGCCACCTTTTCTCGACTGATTTAGCAGCAACGTGCAATTTCAGAGTGCTGATAACTATCTCACAGCCAGGCAGTGGGGTGGGGTGGCTAAATGTACCTGCAACACCGGGAATCTGAGATCGGGCTACCATTTTAAAAGGGCGCCCTGATCTCAAAGTTACATTTAAGGTCGCCACCTCCATGCTAAATGGATATCTGGACGCCCACCTCCCATGGACATGGACCCCACAGTCATGGCCCCTCCTCCCCACAGACACTCAGTTCAGTGCTCATGGAAATTTTGTTACATATTTTTATAACTTCCCCATGGAAAAATGAATACATCTGGAGCGCATGGATTCCATCGTTATGTAAATAAAATAATAATAATCTTTATTGTCACAAGTAGGCTACATTAACAGTGCAATGAAGTCACTGTGAAAAGCCCCTAGTCGCCACAGTCCGGCGTCTCTTCAGGTACACAGAGGGAGAATTTAGAATATCGAATTAAGCTAACAGCAGGTCTTTCGGGACTTGTGAGAGGAAACCAGAGCACCCGGAGGAAACCCACGCAGACACGGAGAGAAAGTGCAGACTCTACACAGATAGTGACCCAAGCCGGGAATCGAACCCGGGACCCTGGAGCTGTGAAGCAACAGTGCTACCTACTGTGCTACCGTGCCGTCCATAACAAATTGTGCATGAATATTAAGATCAAAATAATTTGGCCAAATTTCCAGTTGGCTGAAATCTTTGGACAAGATGAGCATTCAGTTGAATCAGTCCAATATAAGTTGCATTTTGGTTGCAATGTACCTGTTAACAAAATGCTTTGAAAATGTTGTTTTAAAAATGCTGAACTTCTTCCTTGCAATCAAAACTTTTAACGCTAACCCCCCAAATCCAAGAATCAATCCTTCAATTGATCTTGTTTGGAAACCTCACAATTCAAGATTTCCTGTAGCTCTATGGAATTCCGCAGTGACAGTGTAATGTTTTCAGATTTTGAAGACAATTGTTTCAAAGGAAAATCCATCCATTTTTGACTCCAAATGTTATTTAATATGTTTTTTCTTTTCTTTCAAAAGATAATTTTTTCCTTATTCACCGAGAAGACAGGTGATGGAATGCAAATATATTTTAAATAGCATAACTAGCAACTACTAACATTCACTAAACTTAGAGATGATTTGCTTCAGAAAACACTAAGTAATTGACAACTGAAGGCAATGATTACTTGTATTGTTTGCAATCATTATGAAAAGATGCTGATCCAGGGATTGCTAGCAAGTTGCGTCATTCAGATAACAAGCTAATACTACTCACCACTATTAATTTCTTTAAAAATAATACAGCAATTCACGGCAAAATGAGGTCGGATGGAAATGATGAGTGTAAAGGCCCAATTAAAAAACCGTCCAGTAATCCCATTAACAATAGTTCAATATGTCCATGTTCGCTTTTCATTCTGTTGTAAAGATGGTTTCTCGTAACCGTTTGATCTCTACCAAATTCTCTTTAGAGGAGTGCATTGTGCATTCATGATGAATTTCTTTGTTGTTTTATTTCTAACCAAATAAACATCCATAAAGTAAGAGGGATTTATACACAGATGCTGCAGAATTTAATGTGCAAAACTACTTTTTGTGATACTTGAATTTCATCCACTGTTAAAGCTATATCACTTTGACTTGATTTTGGAAAAAGTGAACTGGGTAAAGTTTCTACTTTGGCCACAATTGATGATCCTTCACCCCAAAACTGTCCCACTTTAGAAAGTATCTTTCTTTACCAAAGTTTCTGCTCAAACTTACTTGCAAACATAAAATCTGCCATGAACCAATCCAATTGGGAAGCATTTTAAAAATTATTTCATTAAAAATTTTATTTTTAAGCATATTTATTTTTGATCTTTAAGAGGGGTAACTCTGTGAAGTTTGATTAATACAGATGGAATTGGGTTTATCACAAAAATTACACATTTTAATTCAAAGTGTTAATCCTTCACCGATGAGCACTTCGATTTTAAACATTTTGAAAGTGACTTTTAGAAAGTATAAAAACTATTTTTAGTTAAGGTTGGGCCACAACAGTTAGCCCACTTGTAGACATAAAAAGAAAAAAAAATCATTACAAACCATTTAGAATGTG